>NC_137821.1:55173925-55183925 GCF_963921795.1 Nannobrachium achirus | reverse complement strand
ATAGATTCCATATAGTTTCATTGTTTGACAGCACAATCGTCAGTGTATTTTGGATTCATGTCAATTTGTGTTATCAGATATTTAACCACTTGAACCGTCAATACTTAATAAAGTTTACCTTTCACTCCGTACTTAGTCTGCTCTTTTTCCCCTCTACACCAAAGCTCTTTGCCAAAAATAGCAGATCTACAAGCTCACAACGCCTCGTGCTGCTGGTAGATCTGTTATTTTTGGCTAAAGTTATAGAATATAATTTATAGAATATGGACACTAGGGTTCAAGTGGTTGATATAAAAAAAGAAGAAAAAAGATTCTATCCCTCAATGATTTGGAGGACCCTCTGTAGTAACTCTGAGGACCCCCTAGGGGTCCCGGACCCCCTGTTGAAGACCCCTGATCTAGGTGAGTCGAGCTAGGCGGAATGGGGAGGTTCTGGAAGTGACTGACTGGCTTTGGACAGAATGTGCTCTCTGCTGTGCAAGCCAGCGGTATTTACAGCAGGTCGGTCAGACGGACCCAGGCAGGATCTCCCAAGAATCGCATTTCATCAGTTTAAATTCAGCTAAATTCGCTTTGTCTTATCCCTTTCAGAACGGGTACACGTTATTGTGTATCATTATTTATGCTTTAACTCAGATATACAAGCTCACAGAGCGGCACCGAGTGCTGCACTGCGAGCTTGTAGATCTGCTATTTTTGAAAAATCTGGAAAATTTGAATTTTGACCTGATTCTATAAGTGTCTTTTGAATCCTTCTAAGGTTTTTTTGAAAAACCTATGTTTCTATGTCAGCAATCTGGCTGGCTCGTCAAAGAAAAGGTCCTTTTCACTTACTGTAACTGGAGCTCACTCAACTGGAGCAACTTTCAACTTTTCCATGTGAAGGACCCCCAAAATGATATTTATTTGGCCACGGACCCCCATCACAAAATATTTCGTTCCAAGGACCACCCAGAAGCAAAATTTGAGTTACAAACGTTCGCTTCAAAAATACATACAAGTCAAAGATTTGCACACATTTTCACGACTTTTTCAAAAATAGCAGATCTACAAGCTCGCAGCGCGGCGCTGTGAGCTTGTATATCTGCTATTTTTCACTGGTTAAAGCATTCAATAATTCTAGGCCTAAGCGCATTTCTGATAACTCACTTCCCTAATTCGAATACGTTTATGGAAACATGGCTAATGTTGCAGTATTGATATTTTTACCTAAGTAAAAAAAAAAAAAAATTGAGTAGGCCTACTTTTTTCCACCACCGGCAAACTGTCTCCGTTCTCAACTAATAATGCTAATGATAAGCCTACCTCCGATCGGCTATTTATACACTTGTGCAGTCAGAACAGCGAGCTATGAATGAATCATCGTGCTTTTAGGCTCTCATTCTGCGTCCGTCTTTCAACATTATTAACAGCCTGTGTTGACTCACACTTTAGAGAACTCAGTGTACATGTTGCCCGGGAGTTGATTGTAATTAAATATGAGGATCATCTTGTTCAGGGACGTCACAAGGGGGGGAGGAGTGGGACTGAGTTACTAGGGCCCAAAGTGGAGGGACCTTAATTATTTTATACTTTAGCTATTGAAAAGTAGCAGATATAGATCTGCTATTTTTGAAAAGTCATGAAAATGTGTGCAAATCTTTGAATATATGCATTTGTTTTAAGCAAACAAAAGCGAACATTTGTAACTCAAATGTTGCTTCTGGTGGGTCCCTGGAACTAAATATTTTGAGATGGGGGTCCGTGGCCAAATACATGTAATTTTGGGGGTCCTTCACGTGAAAAGGTTTGAAGATTTTTCAAAAATAGCAGATCTATAAGCTCGCCTTTTTTTCAATAGTTAAAGCACAAAATAATGCATAATAATGCGCTCCCAGTCTTTCTTTTTTTACCATACCGTAACCTGTGAAATTTGTTCCGAAATCTGATTATTTTCAAGATCCGATACACCCCTTAAAAAAAGCTAATCCATGATTGTACGCTGGTGTTGCCTTGCTTGCCTTGTTGGCTTGCCTTGCAATATGGCAGGGGTTCCCAAACTTTTTTGTCTCAGGGCACCCCATGAATATTTTTTTTAAATCCGAGGCATCCCTACATTATAATTTTCACTCCCAGCACCTTATATTTTTAGCATATCGTCGTTGTCGGGTGGAAACCTTGTATGTCCAAAACCGTTAGTTTTGGATTTATCATCTATAAAATGTACTAAATGTACTAAACTAGTGAAAACAGCAGATCTACAAGCACACAACGCCTCGCATCACAAGGCGTTGTGTGCTTGTAGATCCGAAAGTGACGATATTTTTGTGATTATGTTGCGAGGAAACGTGGAGATAATAGCCATTTTGGTTAGAACTGACTGAAAATAACTTTGTACTTCAAGTTTAAAATGATACTAAATATTTCTTCAAGTGTCCAAATAAATTCCAAATATTATCAAATAATCTCGCGGCACCCCTGGACTGCCGTCGTGGCACCCACTTTGAAAACTCCTGCAGTATTGTACGCATAACATGGCATGCATTGCGCAGCGTAGCTCAACTCTTTTTTTGTTGCACTGCAGTAATCGTGATCGTAAACCAGCCTAAAACATCGCACAATTTGCACTTGCAGCCCTTCATTGTGTTTTAGTCAGGCACACTCACGTCAAAGTAGATTTAGCCATTTATTGCATAAATGGAATACAGTTAATCTTGGTGTTAAAGGGCTCCGTGTTCGGAGATGTTCCCTGAATTTTTATTCGAGCAGCTTGCTATGCAAGATCAGGGAACGCTAAGAAAAAACCCCATATAATATCGTTTTTAACTTAAAAAATCGAAGTATATCGAAATGAAAACAGGTAAATTCGAATCGTCTCGTTTTATTTTGTATTGTATCGAATCGGCAGTGCAAAGAATCGATTGTATCAATACTACCTACTTGTGCGTTGTATTTAGCATTTTTTATGAAGAAAACATTAAAAGGAGGGGTTTAAATACTTTTCCTTTCCATATAGCTACACTGGTCTATCGATAAATGTGTGTAATCTCTGGGTTCATGTCAAGGTGCAGGTTTGTCAATATACAATGTCCATGTATTTGCCAGATAATCACTGTTTACTTATTTATATCCAAATAATAATGTTTCCCTTAAAACCTGCACTATCCACACCTTTCACACAGATTTAATTTCTTTGCTAAATAGTTACTATATCGATTTTAAATTACTGAATCGAATCGTATCGTATCGCCATGAATGAACCAATATCGTCCATGTATCGTATCGTCAACCATGCATCGTGATATGTATCGAATCGCTATTAAAATGTATCGTTACACCCCTAATAGCAATACATTGACATATTAGCTTGAATCAGCAGACATAAAATCATGAACATTTGAGCCTTTGCCAGGCTCTGATCAAAAGGTGGAGGCTGGGGTGGAGGAGGCAGCTAAGCAGTAGCGGATCCCAGGCTTTGGATCAGGGGCGTCAATTGGGTATGGCAGGGGTATGCAGCTGCCATACCCTGGGTCCAGGGGGGAAAATAAAAGTTACTTTTAAATATAAATCCATGAATGTCTGTATGTGCTGGTTATTATGTTGTTAAATTACAGTAAAATAACTACAAATGCTAAATTTAACAAAATGGTCACTTTAACAAGGTATTATCATTATATTCTCCACACTTGTATTCTCCCCATCTTGACAAAATGGTATATTCCCAGGTTCCGCAGGTCAGCTGCACAGGTGCAATTCATTATTGTTAATTGTAGCACGTTTACTAACATGCCAAGTTTAGCTGCACTTGAACAACCATTCCAGGCTGCAATATCCAGCCCAAGAAACCTGTGTGAAAAACTGAAAAAAATAGTTTTTTTTCCAGACATTGTGAAAATAGCCGATCTACATGCTCACAACGCCTCGCGCTGCGAGGCGTTGTGAGCATGTCACTCCCATTGCTACACCCCCTTTTAACCAATTGACATGAAAATCCACACACAGCTTCGCACACAACCTCTTGACCTTCATGCAACATTTCAGCTTCCTATCGCTAAAACTGTCGCTCCTAGAGGGTGATTTAGGAAGATTTGTTGACAAAAGTGTGTGCTAGTGGCCATTTTGAAAAATGGATGCCTCGCCCACCAGGGTGAGAATTTTTGATGGCCCAATATCCAGATTTGTTCCTAATATATCAATCAACATATCTGCCAAATTCTGCGCTTTTATCGCAAAATTGAACGATTTGCCACTTTTTAAGAGCCACTTGAGCATGAGCTCTGGTTGGATTATGACCAGGGGTGTAGTTGTCCCGATTTAAAATGAAGCAAACACGGAACTAAATGTTCCTATGATTGGCCGCTAGTCGCGCTGTCCTGGTACCAGAAGCAACATATTCTCCATAGGATTCCATTCATTTCCCCCTAACGTATACATTTGATTTTATTACGTTAATAGGCTAACTGTCATACTTTATGGTTCCTGTTGCTAGTTTAAAGCCTCGTTTCAATCACCATGATATGCGTTTTGTGAAACTATGGTCCAAGTTATATTTGATGTTATAGCAGGGTATGCTATTTTTTGGCAGGCTCAGTCATGACAATGTTCCATGTATCCCTGCGGTTGCACATGGCCGTTGGCAGCCAATAGCCTTCTTCTGGTACCATTAAAACAATGATATGCGACACCCATACCAAGGGCCAAAAAAGCTTCATTTTTGCTGCATAGAAACCAATGGCTTCCCACTGTCCATATTCTTTACAGTCTATGATTATGACAGTGTGATGTAATGATCAGCAGATCTGTGAATGAGGAATAGTAAAAGGATCTGACGGACAGCTGATTACAGCTGAGGCGGGCGGGACTCACGTGTCCTGCATAGACTAACGCTATGCTTCGTTTCTCTCCTCATCAGCACAGGCACAGTAAGTACGGGTGTTCTCTGATACACTCGGTTAAATGACTGACAGGCCTGAGTTCCAAGGTAATGCAACCCATTCCGACAGGGCTGTGGCACCCAATTCTGGGCCCTGGGTACAAGGATTCACAGCGTTATTTTGTGCTTGAACTATTGAAAAATAGCCGATATACAAGCTCACAGCGCGGCTGCGAGCTTGTATATCTGCTATTTTTGAAAAATCTTGAAAATTCGAAAATTTCAAATCCTTCTAAGTTTTTTTTTCTTTCTTTTATCTATGTTTCTATGTCATTGGTGCTCAAACTTTTTCATGTTAAGGACCCCCAAAATGATATGTAATTGGCGGGAGGCTCTCTCCATTCCGACATGTCGCCACTCCGAAATTGACTTCTTATTGTCGGAGTGGCAACACTCCCATAGGGGTTCGGTTTAGGGTTAGGGTTAGAGATAGGGTTAGTGTCGGAATGGAGACATGTCGGAAAGGAGACATGTCAGAGTGGAGAGATGAACTCGTAATTGGCCACGGACCCCCATCTCACAATATTTAGTTCCAGGGAACCCCCAGAAGCAAAATTTGAGTTACAAATGTTCGCTTAAAAAATACATATAGGCATATTCAAAGATTTGCACACATTTTCACGACTTTTCAAGAATAGCAGATCTACAAGCTCGCAGCGCAGTACTATATCTGCTATTTTTCAATAGCTAAAGTATAAAATAATTAGGGCCCCTCCACCTTGGGCCCTGGTAACTCAGTCCCACTAGTTTATGTTTTGGGGGAGTTTTATGAAGTGTTTTACTCAATAGGCGCTTACGTCTTTTCTTAGATTACCATTCATTCGATTCATGTTGATGTATTGTATAGAAATAACAGGTATACCTTAATTATCCCTACATTATGTTCTAATTATAAATCGAATAAGGGCTCGAACACACTGGCTGACTTTTTGAGTCGATTGTGCTGTCGACCATTTTTGGCTCTCGCCAACAAAAACGCAGATCTGACGCAAGATTGGGCTGCTCGCCGAGGTTTTGCTCGTTGTGTGTGAAAAGCACTGCGGGAAGATCTGGCTGCGATTATAGCGCTCGGCGATTTCTTCCTGAGCGTTTCTAGATATCTAGCAATTGATAATCGTCTCCGTCGCAAACTGGACATACAGTATGAAAGAGGTTGTGCACCCTGAGAAGATCTGTGTTAAATGATTAGAACATAATGTAGGGGTAATTAAGGTATAACTGTGTTTGTTTCTGTATAGCCTCGGAAACCCAGGCATTTTATTTTGGCGATAGGAATAGTTTCTGTATAATGAAAACATGTTATTTCTAATTACAAACACATTATTTCTTGTTATGGCTTTATTCTGTCTTATTCTGTACTGTCTGTAAATTAGGGTGGGACTGCTTGTTGTAAATCGCTCTGGATTAAGAGTATCTGCCAAATGCCTAAATTGTAAACTGCCCTTTTACCCGTTTGTAAAAAAAAGTGCCCTCTCCGCAGTGTTGGGGAAGTTAAAGTTACATGTAACTGAGTTATGTAACTAAGTTACATTTTGCTGTAACTTGCTGGTAACTGAGTTACATTCACATTTCTGTAACTCGTCAAGTAACTGAGATACCTTTTGGGTCATTTTTGGCTCAAGTTACAAGTTACAAGAAGTTACAAGCGAAGTTATAATTTTACACTTAAAGCCATACTGTGTAAGATGCCCAACTAGTGGTCATTAGCCCTATAGCAAACCGCGGTCGCGTCCGCGTCTTTCGGACGTTTTTCGTACCTTCAGACCCCCGCGTCTGCCTCCACCTCGCTGAGATCTATCTTTTAAGGGGTCCCTTGTTCCTGTGCGTTCAGTAATTCCAGAGATACGGACTCCTTCACCCTGCCTGGTAGGCGAAATTACCTAGAGAAGGGATGGTACAAACGGGCGACAACAAATATGGCTGCCATAGCGACCCCACTTCAAGATGCGCTGTGATTGGCCGGCAGTTGTATAACCCTCGCTGTGATTGGCCGGTAGTGTGATGACGCAATTTTGGCGCGAGATCCGGTCCACGGCAAGGATCTCAGTTTACATACAGAGAAGGCTTTACAGGCTGAAATTCACGGCGCGGATCTTCTAAAACTTTTGTGATTTAATAGTTAGGAGAATTTTAAGATTTGTTTTATAAAAAAAGTTACATAGTACAACTTTAAGTTTTGTTAAGATTGGCGATCAAATGTCATTTAACAGTTTAATTAATATGTGTAGCAAAGGTGTAGCTATCACTATACAAGGCACCAGTCTTTTTCTATTTTTATTTTTTTTGTTACAGTTAAGTTACAGTTTTACAAGAGATGTGATCAAATTGAAGATCAAATGTCATACAGTATCCTCACCAGATCCTCTTTTTTTGTGGAATTTTATTTTAGGAACACAGATGTTTACAAAAGAAAACCCTTTGTTAAATAAAAGTATAAAACTCAGTTGAGAGGCATATTTCTGCTGGCATGTCACTTCTTTTGTAGGATATTATATTTTGTTTCATGTACACCAAATGTACATTCTCAATCTGAAAAAAAAAGTAACTCAAGTTACTCAAGTTACATTTTCTATGTAACTTGAAACTTTATAAGTTACATTTCTCCAGGGGTATAACTTTCAAAGTAACTTCCCCAACACTGCCTCTCCAGACCATGAATGCAGTTTTTTTCTATGGTGAAAGAAATGCTATAAATGCGAATGAGAAATGAGAAATCCAGCGCCACTGAAAATGCGCTGCATCTTCAGTGGCTAAAGAGTGAGTGTGGGGCCGCGACCCGTAAATAGCTGATCTACAAGCGTGCTGCGACGCGCTGTGAGCTTGTAACCATTTTAGGGAATTTCAGCCAACATTCCCTGCACTTCCCTGGACACTGTGTGCGCGCGCGCGTGCGTGCGTGTGCGTGCGTGTGTGTGTGTATGTATGTATTTGTGTGTCTATTATGTCTAATCTCGGGGCTTGCAATTCACTGATCATGGCTTTAAAGAGGTGGTGCCATAGTTTTGTACTTTTTCTGGTTTTCATGTGTCTAGGAGGTTGACGGTACTTCATTCTGGTGTGGTTGTTATGAGCAATTATATTTTCCCTTTGCATTTGGGGCTTCTTCCTCGAGGCTGACACCTTGTGGGTCAAAAGTGCAGATCCAAAAACACAGATAAAATGACATCATATAATCATCCAAAACAGATCTACCATCTGTAGATAGGCTATTTAGAACCAGTAAGACGCCCGGAGAAGCGACCTCCGTGCCGAAACAACAGAGATTGACACAATATGTCCATATATGGGCATGGGCTTAATATTTATGACATCAGGTATCTCCATGTATGGGCATAAAAGGGACAAGGACGGAATTAATTTGCAAGTGTGACTCACGACAAAACCACACTGGTTATCATGAGACTGACCCAATATGTCCATATATGGGCATTCCCAGATACGGGCTTAATTAATATTGATGACATCAGGGATCTTGGCCATATATGGAGCGTGACATTAGGTGTGACGCATGGACGGACGGATCTGCAGGTTTTCATACAACTAGTTATTGCGACCTATGGTTGCAATGGTAAGACGCCTCAGGGAGACATGCGGCCAGTGATGTATATCGGACCAGTTACCCATATATGGAGACACTTGGTACCCATATATGGAGATCCCTGTGCTGTATTTGGTACTTTTATGCCCATACATGGAGATCTCTGTCTGAACCAACCACACAGATATGGGCTGTCTTCCTCCATGGGCATTCCCATATGAAGTCCTGTTAGATATGGGCTTAGTATTGATGACATCAGGGATCTCCATATATGGGCATAAAAGGGATTTTGTTAGAGTGGTTCCCATGACATCACAACTTACAATCCCTTTTATGCCCATACATGGAGATCCCTCCATTCCTTGGCCATCTGCCCAGTGATGTATATCGATGACATCAGGGATCTTCATATGGGCATAAAAGGGATTCTGGGTAAATACCCATATGGACTTTTACATGTAGTTGATGTCACCTGTGATATCATCTGTGATGTCACAGCGATGTGTCAGGCATGACCTTCAGACAGACATACAGACATACGCGAACAAGATGTGCTGGTTTTCATAGTAAACCTGAGACCTACGGTCAGTGGCGTGAGTTCAGAAAAAGCTAAGGTATGGCAACATGACTGGTGTCTTGCACGCGCGCCTTCGCACACGTGCAAGACACCAGTCATGTTGCCATACCTTAGCAACAGGAATGATACATTTATTTTAAGTACATTCTATTTTCTCCCCCCGTTTCTACGGTATGTTAGCATGTTAGCAAACGTGCCACAATAAACAATAATGCATTGCACCTGTGCAGCTGACCTGCGGAACCTGGGAATATACCATTCTGTCAAGATGGGGAGAATACAAGTGTAGAGAATATAATTATAATATCTTGTTAAAGTAACCATTTTGTTAAACTTTGTATTTTTAGTATTTTACTGTAATTTAACAACATAATAACCAGCACAGATAGAGACATTCTAGCCTAGTAAAAGACCAACTTCCGTTATCCAGGAGGATTCCAGAAGATTGAGAAAGAAATGAAATGGTTTCCGGAAGAGGTTGGGTACGAGGCTAGAGACATTCATGGATTTATATTTAAAAGTAACTTTTATTTTCCCAGGGTATATGGCAGCTGCATACCCCTGCCATACCCAATTGACGCCCCTGCCTACCGTCGCAACTAGTTGGGCCTAACACAGCCCTTCAATAAGGGAGTTCGGGATGTGAATCATGATGTGATGATTGTGAAAGTATGAAGATTATAGCTATTGAAGTGAGAATGAAGGTAATGGATGGTGACAAAGCTTAACTTAAAACATTCACTGATTCTCTCTCCCATGCACTCCATCCCTCCTCTCCTCTCCTCTCCTCCACTCCAGTGGGCACACTTTTCATGTCCCAAGAATCCATGGGCACACCAACATAATACGGGGGTGTAAATATCGTCACTGTCGGGAAGAAACCTTGAATCTCCAAGTTTCAAATGTGTACGTTTCTTCCTCACAAAGTAAAGCCCTGCTTCATCATACAAGGCTGTCGCACAACAGCAGTGAA
>NC_137821.1:55158925-55168925 GCF_963921795.1 Nannobrachium achirus | reverse complement strand
CAGGGACACCCAAAAAGCAAAGTTTTAGTTACAAATGTTCGCTTAAAAAATATATAATATTCAAAGATTTGCACACATTTTCACGACTTTTCAAAAATAGCAGATCTACAAGCTCGCAGTGCCGTGCTGTGAGCTTGTAGATCTGCTATTTTTCAATAGCTAAAGTATAAAATAATGAAGGCCCCTCCACCTTGGGCCCTGGTAACTCAGTCCCACTCCCCCCCCCCCTCTCGTGACGCCCCTGTAGAAGTAAAAAGACTGGAAATTTGAAGTACTCAAGTAAAGTACAACTACCCCAAAATTAAGTACAGTACAAGGACAAGGACTTTGGTTTTTTACAATAAGGGGGGTTCATATTTTAGATTGTAATTAGGGAAAAGAAAAGGTGAGTTTTAAAATGTTTTCATTTTCTTCGTTCTATCGTTTTATCACGTTTACCGTGCTAAAATGTGGGGCATGTGTACGCATGGGGGCATGCGTACAAGTGTCTAATTATGTCTTTTTTAGACACAATAAGCCAGCAGTTTCTTTATTGCTATTTACAGTAACACTTCTAGCCCCCATAAGTCACATCCAACCATGAAAGGTTGCGTTGTATCTTGGGAATGGGCTTATTCTGTGTAAAAGTACATATTTAGTACCTGTACGCATGCCCCCAACCACTGAAATAAAAATCTCTAAAATAATAGAAAGAAGTAAATGAAATCATTTTAACACTCATCTTTTATATTCTTTAATTGCAATCTAAAATATGAACCCTTGTTGTAAAAAAACAAATGTACTTTGGATAGTTACTTTCCCCAACTGCCTACTGCATGTCATCGCTAATTTCACCATCATAACCATCAACGTTATCGTTATCGTCATTGGCTTGAGTATGAACCTTTTAAACTACTTCTTTTTGGTGGTTGATGACGCGGCCGTTTGAGGGGAAGTGAGAAACAGAAGCTAGTACAAAGTAAAAGACAGAAGTTGAAGATGGACTGATGAAGCAGTTACTCCACCCGCCTTGCCGTGGTAAACATATCGCTGCTAGCTTGGTTTGGTTTTGTACACAGCAACAGGCACGTGCACACACATAGACATCAAAGGGGGCTTGAGCCCCTGCCCTTTTGTCTGTCTGTAAAAAGTGCCCATTTTACTATGGTGAAAGATGTGCAAATACCCCCTTTCCATGCCATACCTGAAGGCAGCATCCAAGAGAATTGCCTCGTCCAAACTCTCCTGAACTTGAATGCAGCATCTTATGTTGAAAGAATCGCCCTCTCTGTGTAGAAATCCATGCCGTTACGCCACATCTCCAGTATTGATTAGGCTTAGTTCAGTGTGGTATCAAGCAGCAAACAACGCTGGTGAATGTTAACCTGGTGAATGCTAACCTGGTGGTAACATAGAACCTGGGGAACATAGGGAGGACCCCCCTGTTACGCACAACGTAAAAATAAACCACAACCTTGAACCTTGAGGGACTACGGCTGGTTTTCCAATCCTAACAATAGCATTTAGGACTTAATTTAATTCACCTGGCGTATGTGTCCGTCCCTGGTTCTAAATGAGGACTGGTACAAGGTCAACTAAAAGGATATCCTAGAAAGCACTTGGCTTATTTTGCACAGGAAACCATTAAAGTATGTCATATAACATTGAATGACAGACGGATAGAGCACAGTACTATGCAGTAGATATAGTCAGAAAAAATAATAATAAAAAAATAATAACAGCGCAAAAATATATATATACAGTTGATAATTACCGTATTGTCCCGAATATAATACGACTCAGATTATAAGACAACATTTTCCCTAAAAGCACGCAAAGTGGTACACAGTATCTCTACAGTCAAGTCATCAAAATGCATCTGTCCCATCTAGCGCTACCATCTGGCCAATTTTGGAAAAACACATTTTTGGACACTGCTCCTACAGATTTTGCCCTAAAACCACGCACAGCGGTACACAGTATCCCTACAGTCATGTCATCAACGTGGATCTGTCCCATTTCCCATTTTCCCTGATTGGCTACCATTGCCTTCCAAAGTTTGTGTATGCGACCTGACGGACGCTTACCTCCCGATTTAGGGAGTCTTACTGGTTTATAAAGAAAAAACGTTTTTATTGTAAAATTACCGGTATTATAGAAAAACAATGGTATTATACGCACAATCTAAAAATAAAACACAACCTTAAACCGTAAACCAGAAGAGCTCTCTGGTAGAGGTGGGACGTTCGCGAACGAATCGAGTCTTTTGAACGGCTCTTTGAAATGAACGATGGGATCCGGTTCGCAGTAGGGAGCCGTTCCTTTCTAATGAACAGTGGTGGGAAAAGTACAAACATTCTTTCCTGGTGGCCTAGTGGACCAGGCGCATACCATATAGGCATTGTCATTTCGGCATCAATGCCTGTCGGCGTTGCCGGTTCGATTCCCGATCCGAGCCACCTTTGCCGCATGTCACTCCCTGTCTCTCCCCCATTTCCTGTCAGTCTACTGTCCTATCCAATAAAGGCAAAAAGCCCATAAAACAAATCTTAAACAAAAAAAAGGTATCAATACTGCAATGTAGAAATACTCTGCCACACGTAGAAGTTTGGAATTAAAATGTACTTAAAGTACCAATATTAGAAAGTATTCATTATGCAGAATGTCCCGTTTCACAGGTTTTCCAATGAATAAAATGTAGAAAAATAATTTGAAAATAGCAGATCTACAAGCTCACAATGTGTCGCGTTGGTTGAAGTGATTTGTAATTATAATCAAAATCTACAAAGTAGCCTAACTAAGTCTAACTAAAGTCAAATGAGCCAGTCTTTTGAACAGCTCTTTGAAAGGATCCCAGCGATCCGGCTCACTTCAAAGAACTATAAATCCCATCTTTACTCTCTGGGTCCAAAATTCTCAGAGTTTAACCACTTAAGCCCCATATGGGAAGCCGGCCTCCCATAACCAGTCACACTTCACTGGTCATTGGTTCATTGGTCAATAAATCAATAGAGACAAAATCAAATTACAATTTCAATGTTGATTCTGCTACAGGGGCCCTACACACAGCACATATAATCAGCTGCCATTGTATTTTTCATCCATGCATTACTCATATTACATTATTATTACACATTATTTTTCACCCTATACTTTTACATTACTAATATTACAGCACTACTCTCACTAAAACATCTGTAGAGTTTACATAGTTTGAAATATATTCATAAGATTTTGCCTATCAATTGATTACATCTTGATGGACAATTTCTCTATTCACTATGTGTCTCCAATGAGGTCTTGAGTCTTTTTCACTGTTCAGAATGCAAATTGTCCATAGGGGGAGGTCTTTTTCAATCCTCTTTTCCCTAGTAAGTGATCACAGCATTACAATTTGGTAAGAGAAATGTGATGTTTTACACTGCATTTGTGAATTTTCAGGGGTTAGCCTACATGTGGTGGGTCAAGAGTAGCCACAATCATTGTAGTTTTGTGTCCACAACTGTTCCAATTTGGGCATGCATTTTAGGCGGATTTTTCCCCTGGACCCCCCTAAACACAGACAGTGTAAAAAAGAAATAGGGGCCCAAAACGGACCCGTGGGAGTAGTGATAGTCAGGGTTGACTTAACGCACGAGCGCACGCACCTGTTTACATGCTAAAAGAATAGGTCCCACATAGGGCTGTCACGATTGTGACATTTTCACATGACGATTAATTGTCTCTCAAATAATTGCGATTAACGATTTAATTGTGTTTTTGTCATCGACAATTACATTTCTGTTTGGCTTGTAAGGCTCTGAAGTTGCGCATGGCAGATATGACACGTAACACCTTAACCACCAGTAAGACTCCCTAATCAGGAGATAAGCGACCGTCTGGTCGCATACACAAACTTTAGAAGGCAATGGTAGCCAATCAGGAGGGAATATGGGAAATGGGACCATGTTGATAACATGAGTTTAGAGATAGTGTGTATCGCTTTGCGTGATTTTAGGGCAAAATCTGTGTCCAAAAATGTGTTTTGCAAGAATGGACCTCATGGTGGCGCTAGAAGAGGGCCATGTGAGAAATGAGTGGGGGTGGGGGTTGTTGTTTGGCAGGAAAGGAGTGTGTGTGCAAAGTTTGGCATGGATAGGGGCAATGGTGGCGGAGAGATGAGTAGGGCAAAAGTGTGACGTGGCGTGTGACAGACTGACAGACAGACTGACAGCCTGTGGAGGTTTTGAAAGTAACTAATATACAAAGAAATACATATTTGATGACTTAATACTAATTGGTAGTGGAAATAGCTGATCTAAGAGCTCACAACGCGTCCCAGCAGTAGATATGCTACCGGTATTTCCACTATTTTTTTAAATATTTGAAAATATATGAACCTTTTTCAACATGGAGACAATTGAGACAATTGAAGTTTTTAGGCCTAGTCCCACATTACTATTTATTTCTCCTTTTCTAATAAATGATTCATCCTCTTTACCTGTCGTCCTTTCCTTTTCCCTTTTTCTCTCCAGGAACAACGACCGGCCTGCATGCGTACGCCGTAGAGAGAGATCATCTTGGGAAGTGAGAGAGGAACAACAGATCGAGCCAGCAGAACACACACACACACACACACACACACACACACACACACACACACACACACACACACACACACACACACACGCACCTCTGCTGGGCCGATCGTCCTTCGGCGTCCTCCTCGCTCGTCTCGTCTCCAGTGCTGGAAGAAGTATTCACATTTTCTTTTAACTTAAGTAAAAGTGTCAATACTGCAATGTAGAAACCAGTTTCGTCATTTTAGGGCAAGGCCACTTGGCATTTGGTGTTGTTAATTCTTTAAGGGCACAAAGGCCAAATGCCAGGGCAGGATGGCCATCAAATAAAACAAGATTTTAGTCCATTGAAAGAATTTGTTGAATTTAAGGGTTAGGGATGATAACCTAATTTGCAGTGAAATAGATAAATGATGGTATTTACAATCTGATTCATGCTCAGCCCTGCAACAATCAAAGTCACTGGATTGGTTTAAAGATGGGGACTCGGGGGAGTTAAGAATTCAGAATCTCAACAAAAGACACTGGTGTCTACATGACAAGAAAGAGACACCGGTGTCTACTGTCTACATATTGACAAGAAAGAGACACTGGTGTCTACTGTCTACATATTGACAAGAAAGAGACACTGGTGTCTACTGTCTACATATTGAAAAGAAAGAGACACTGGTGTCTACTGTCTACATATTGACAAGAAAGAGACACCGGTGTCTACTGTCTACATATTGACAAGAAAGAGACACTGGTGTCTACTGTCTACATATTGACAAGAAAGAGACACTGGTGTCTACTGTCTACATATTGACAAGAAAGGAGATACTGGTGTCTACTGTCTACATATTGACAAGAAAGAGACACCGGTGTCTACTGTCTACATATTGACAAGAAAGGAGAGACTGGTGTCTACTGTCTAGATCAGTGTTTCTCAATCTTTTTTGGCTTGTGTACCCCCTTTCCATGATTTCTAAATCCAAGTACCCCCTTTATCCGACGACAACATTTTAAAACTGCAAATAAAATCTAAATAAATAGTGGTATATGATGCTATGATAACCCCCCATTTCAAGAATATAAAATAAGAAATGAGGTAAAAGAGTTTCAAACAGTGCCTCCTTTTCAACACTGTGGTCATAACATTTCAATCAAGTTTTCATGTCAATAACTTCCAAACAACTTTAAAACACATCCCAGTTGCCTGGTACCATGTAATCTGGATTATCAAGTTTCTCCATTTGTCTTCATTAAATATAACAGTAAATGTTTTTTCCCCATCTAATTCAATTGTAGTTAATTATTTAACTATGAACAAGCATGATTTATGCCAGTTTTCCTTTTTGAGGGCATTTTCTGAGTACCCCCTGCAGTACCTCCGCGTACCCCTAGGGGTACACGTACCCCCATTTGAGAAACACTGGTCTAGATATTGACAAGAAAGAGACACCGGTGTCTACTGTCTACATATTGACAAGAAAGAGACACTGGTGTCTACTGTCTAGATATTGACAAGAAAGAGACACTGGTGTCTACTGTCTACATATTGACAAGAAAGAGACACTGGTGTCTACTGTCTACATATTGACAAGAAAGGAGAGACTGGTGTCTACTGTCTAGATATTGACAAGAAAGAGACACCGGTGTCTACTGTCTACATATTGACAAGAAAGAGACACCGGTGTCTACTGTCTACATATTGACAAGAAAGAGACAGAGGAGAAAGTGGTACAGTCAGCTGGGGCATTAATGCCACTGTGGCCTCAGAGCATGCAATTGGTTTGAGGGGCACAAGGCCAGAGGGCACCATATATCCCTACTCGTCCACTTGCATTGAGTTGCTCACCCAGCGCATGAAGCCAAATTTCAACCCCTTCTTCCAGTTGTAAAATGTGACGTAGTGGGGCCTAAGTGACGCGTTTTGTGTCATAGTTTGTGTTCATGGACGCGCTGGGGCTCTAAGTCATGAACTAGCACTTCCGCTATGAACGCGCAGTCAATACAAAGAAGCCCAAATGCGCGTTCATGTTTCTGGCCCCATCCGTAAAAAAGCTGCAATTTGGCTTCAGCCCTCCCCCTGGTGTCTGGGGGCTTGGGCCAAACTGAGGGACAATGGCAGCCATGAAATTCCTGGCCTGGTAGAAACACTCTGTTACAAGTAACTGTACAGAATTCAAAAATGTACTTATCAGAAGCTAATTGGGCTAAGGTAACAAGGTACTAAGGTAACACTTGGGCTGCCATAGTGTTAATGGCATAGTTAGTCCCCCCAGGAATCCGCGATTCCGCGATCACGGAATTTTTCGCGGAAATCGAAGCCCTCCGCGGATATCAGAGCCTCCCGCGGATATCATAGTAGTCCGCAGAATAGGACAAAACGAGGAGCAGAATATTACATTTTACATGTAGTTTTCGTCCCGGCCGCTAGATGTCGCGGTGATATAGACGGACAAGACTCACAGCCTAGCCGGTCCTCGTGCCGGATACGGAAACGGCTTTGTTTGCCATGGCATGCATTCATGTGCTGTGACTCGTGTGTGTGGTGACGATACCAGAGCGGATGGTGCTGATTTTTAATGGACTAGGAACTAGGCACATCGTCTGACTGTTTATATTGGCTCACAAGCCTCACATGGTGAGAAAGACGCACTCGCCACTCACGCATGCTATACATGGACCACCCGCGGATTTCTCGGCCATTCGCGGACTTTTCTGACGTCCGCAGAATACCGGTCGCGAGTGGCAGCAGAGCGGCGGGAGTAGTCATTACTACTATTATAAAACGATGTGTACATGGTCTGGCCAGTGGTCACCTCATACAGAGCCTGGGGGAATAGCTTAGCTTCCCTCCTGCTAGTTGCACTGACGCTGTATTGGTCCGGTCCCACATTCGTTCCTGACAGAAACTGTGTCCTGAACTATAGTTCCTCTATGTCTATGGTCCTGGCAATAAAAATGCTAATGCAGAAGAGAATAAATAAATATTACACCCATACTAGGTAGTAGGTAGGCTCTCCTCTAAAATGTGGTTACTATGGGCAGGGTTTGCATGACAATATAGTCTTTGCAACAGAAAGTAATTATTAAAAACTAACAATTAAAAAAAAGAATAGATTTAATATTAGATTTATATTCTCAAAAATGATTATTTGATTATTCTAACCACTAATTAAAATTAATTGTAGCTATTTCATGAAGGGTTTTACTTGATTATTAGAACTATATCATTTTTAGCTTGATAACTGGTCATTTTAGGTTGTTTTTTAATGTCCGCGGAATCAAGAATTGTTCACCACAGAATTCCGCAGAATCAGGATTGTTCTCCGCGGAATTAAGAATTTTTCTCCGCGGATTCCTGGGGGGACTACATAGTATTAACTGCCATGTATCTTTCCTGTTGTTTTCGGAGGCCCCGTTCGCGGCCGTTCAACGACTTGTCTTTCACACGTAGAAGAAAACATATTGTGTATCATCGTCCTTGATGATTGGTTGACGACGTTTTATTTCACAAGATTTCTTGTTACTTAGGGGAGGCTGTAGTGGCGCTGCACCGCAGTAATTCTTAGTTTAAGTGTTTAAGTGTAAAGGGTATATGCATATTTCTAAAAGGCATGTAGCATGTAGATCTGCTATTTTCACAATAGAACGGTGTTATACAAAATGTAATTCCCCAACTCTTAGTGCTCATCAGTGTGGGGGGGTACTCAGTTAAAATATGATTATTTTTGGGGTCGCGGCCTGAAAAGGTTGAGAACCACTGGTTTACACCACTGCTCATCTCTCTCTGCTCCATCCTCTCCTCTCCTCTCTTGTCGACCACCTGGCCAAAAGGAGAAGCAACCAATGGCGTCCAAACTGAACCCCAACGTCCTGTACGTGTCGGAGTCCACCGACGGCTCCCAGCAGGACATGGAGAGGACTCACATGGTACGCACGCTGTACTCTTTCTTTATGAGCGGTGGTCACACCGTCGCCTAAGAGTGACTTTGTCCGTATGTATGTTGCTACCTATCTATGCATGCATGTTTGTCCGTAGCATGAGCTGCAATACCACAGGTGGCCAAGTGGCGCTGTTGAGTCACACACACGCACATGTGCGCAACCCTGAAAACTAACTGCTACACACACGAACACACGCACAGGCACCACCGCTCACTTCAAACTCGGTTTGATTTTTGAATACTTTTTTTATAATGAAAACCTGCATCTGATGTGCGTCAGTCAGTCACGCCTCATGTCACGCAGGCACGCGGGAACTAATTTACAGTAGTAGGGGCGGTCATGCATGTGTCTCGCGCGCGCCGGAAATTTACGATTTTATGCCGTTTTGATCATGTTTTATTCAGGTTTCTTTTTTAGCTAAATGTAACACAATCAGGAACGGCACACTAAATCAAAAAGCCTAAATGGTGCAACAGCCAGAAAGATATAGTCTATAGTAGATGGATTTCTTGGTACCAATACTGAGGCAGACAACACGTGCCAGTTTCATATAATCATTCAGTTCCCAGCGTGTTCAGCATGTTCAGCTTTTCAGTTAATCTACTTAGTTACTTTACACCACTGTCTACAACAGCAAGCATGATGGTTCCCAACCTTTTTAGCCCGTTAACCAAGAGAAATTAAACGTTTGGGGACCCAAACTAGTAGTAGTGAAAATAGCAGATCTACAAACTCACAACAAGTCACTTCGTGCTGCGTTGTGAACTTCTAGATCGGCTATTTTCAGGACCCATTCAATGTGTCCGCGACGAGACACACATACCGGTAGGTCTAGAACCCCAGTTTTTTGGAAACAGTGGTTCTGGTTCACCATAGCCACTAGCTCAAACAGTGTACATTAGCCAGCAGCATAGCATTCATCATTATCTCTAATATAGCTACGACTCACCAGGTGCTGAGGACGAGAGGAGCAGAGGACGATGTTTAATGCCTTTATAGCCTAGGTTGTGTTGTCTTGGTGTTCTGTTTGTATTCCTTTATGCCCGTGTTGTTAACTTCACCACGAGTCCATGACGCACCGTACGCACGGACGACAGAGAGGTGGACGACAGTTAAAAGGGGTGTTCTTTGAAAGCCATTTCCTCTCTAAACAGTGCACAGAAGCACATTTCAAGTCTTTCTCTTTTTTTCATCTATGCAATCGATCATTCGACACATGTTTATTTTTAAATTGTCCTGGGAATAGAACTAGCCAAATAGCCCCTACTTCATGCCACTGATGGCATTTTTTAATTATATGAATATTAATTAAAACATTTCTCCCAACCCCCCTTTAAAAGAAAAGGGAGTAACAGACTATTTAGACCAGTGGTCCACATTGAGAACCACTGGTCCTCTTTACAAGTATGTAACTCTGACAGTATACAAATGAAACCAAATTAAGGGGTAGGGGAAACCTTGACATGTTGTCAAGTTTGAGAACCACTGATTTAGACCAAAATGCAGGTTTAAATGAATTCTGCAATGAA
>NC_137821.1:55116425-55153925 GCF_963921795.1 Nannobrachium achirus | reverse complement strand
CTGCTCCTACACATTTTGCCCTGAAGTCACACAAAGCGGTACACAGTATCTCTACAGTCATGTCATCAACATCCGTCACATTTCCCATATTCCCTCCTCATCGGCAACCATTGCCATCTAAAGTTTGTTGCGACCGTAGGTCGCATTTACTATCAAACCCTGCACAAAGTGTAAGTCCGTCAGTCAGTCAGTCAGTCAGTCAGTCAGTCAGTCAGTCAGTCTGTCTGTCACACCTCACACGTCACACTCTTGCCCTGCTCATATCTCCGCAACCGTTGCCCCGATCCATGCCAAATTTTGCACACACGTTCCTTACCTGCCAAACTACAACCTCCAAGAACCCCCGGAGCTCCAGGGACCCCCAGGTCCCTGGGGGACCCCCAGATGTAAAAAATGACCAAATGTGCTAAACTGACCAAATGACCACCCCAACGGGGCTGCTCACGGGGAATTCCCGGGGACCACCCACTCCTGGTGCTCCAGAATGGATGCAAAAGTGGTGGCGCCCCCAGTGGAGGACCCCCTACACTGCAGCTCACATAAAATGCCGTAACTCCGGCTAGGAGCGACCGGGACAGCCGGGGCCGGTACCTATTCGTCCGCCTTGCCGGCGCGGAGACCCCACCCCTCATTTCTCACATGGCCCTCTTCTAGCGCCACCATGAGGCCGATTCTTGCAAAACAAATTTTTGGACACTGCTCCTACAATTTTTGCCCTAAAATCACGCAAATCGGTACACAGTATGTCTACACTCATCCCATCAACATGAATCTCTCCCATATAGCGCCACCTCCAGGCCGATTTTTAAAAACACATTTTTGGACACTGCTCCTACAGATTTTGCCCTAAAATCACGAAAATCACTACACAGTATGTCTACACTCATGTCATCAACATGGATCAGGAAGATTTTGGCAAAACACATTTTTGCCCTATTTGTGGAGATAAGTGACCTACGGTCACTTATCTCCCGATTAGGGAGTCTTACTGGTGTATGCGATGTGACGTCGTTTATCTCCAGATTTAGGGAGTCTTACTGGTTGTTTTTCTGTCAATATGAGTGTTCTTCAGTATCAGGTGGTACAGCACTAATACCACCTGGTATGGATGCTTGTCTGCAGCCCTAAAGTCACTTGGTCTGTTTTGTATGTGTACCTGTTGGACACCTGAGGCTTGTTGATAATGTGGCAAGAACACCACTGTCTACACCAGTGGTTCTCAAACCTTTCAGGCCGTGACCCCCAAAATATTCCTGATTTTACTGTTCATCGTCTTGTCTGAACCCAACCGAGCGAGGAAATGCATTTTCCCTCGTGGGCGACGAATGGCATCTAGGCAGCAAAGGCCGGCAAAACAAAATGTCACGAGCAGAGGTGATTCTTGTCCTGCTGACTGACCCATAAATGAACCCTCGGTCAGCTCTGCTGACATTGCATTCAGACGGCATCAAACATTTATCGCTGGGGTTTTTGATTTCCCTGTAACGCCAGCGCAGACGCTTTGTGCAATCGTATCAACTTCAAAATGCACGCATCTTGCAGTTTATCATCAAATCATAAAGTTTTACAGCGTTCATTAAAGATGCAGTGCCATGATCCCCCCCCCCCCCAAAAAAAACAAAAACAAAAACATGATGATCAGGTATTATGAATATACTAGGAGGAAGGTTTTTTCCAAAAAAGTTTACAGTTTAGGCATTTAGCAGACACTTTTAATCCAAAGCGACTGACAATAAGCCGGTAATGCACATCACTATAATAAGCAAGATAATATGTCAGTGCATTAACAACAATACAACAAATGCATAGGAATATCAGTCTAGAAAAAAACAGTAACATAGGTAGACCACTCACCTAATCAGTAAAAAAAACATATAAACCTAAAAATGCTATCTAGCTTCATATGGTCATTGAGTGAAGGGGGAGTGTGAGTCTTCAGTCCACGGTGGAAGCTAGGGAGTGAGTCTGTAGTTCTAAGTGCGACAGGGAGTTTATTCCACAGTTTGGGGGCCAGGAGAGCAAATTGTCTAGGACAAGTGGATTTTTGTCCTGGGGTTTTTAGCGAGGGTTCTGTCAGCATCCCTGTGTTGGCTGATATGAGTGCACGGGTGGGGTTGTAGGGGTTGATCAGGTTTTGGAGGTATGGAGGAGCCATACGTTTGGCTGCTTTAAAGGTCAGCATCAGTGTTTTGTATCAGAGTTATTGAAAAAAGTCCCCCCCCCCACTGATCACATGGCCCCACAATCAATCCTCCAGTTCTAGGCAACACTGAAGGGGGGGACCTTTTTCTTATTTACACCCAATAACTCTAAGGTATATTAACCAGTAAGAATTCCTGATCGGGAGATAAGCGACTGTCAGGTTGCATACACAAACTTTAGAAGGCAATCGTAGCCAATCAGGAGGGAATATGGGAAAGGGGACAGATCCATCTTGATGACATGACTTGTGTATGGCTTTGCATGATTTTAGGGCAAAATCTGTTGGAGCAGTGTCCAAAAATGTGTTTTGCAAGAATCGGCCTAGAAGAGGGCCATGTGAGAAATCAGGTTGTGGTTTGCCAGCCAAGGAGTGTGTGTGTGCAAAGTTTGGCATGGATAGGGGCAACGTGGCGGTGATAAGAGTAGGGGCAAAAGTGTGACGTGACGGACAGACTGACGGAGGGAGGGACAGCCGGTGGAGCTTTTCATAGTAACTTGCGACCTGGCGGTCGCAATTACATAATTCGATGTTGAACATGAGTGGTATTACCTTTTAAGTAAAAGTACAAAAGAATTGCGATCAAAATGTACTTAAAGCTAAAAAACACTTGTTGTGCAGAATGTACTGTACAGATATGGATGGTTAACCCCAGGGCTCCACTGGCTGCGTCGCGTTGCTCTGCGTCTTGACGGCGTCATTGACGCAGACACGTTGCCGTCCGACTGGCTCCACTGAACGTGAATGTGTTGATATCTCAATCAAAGATCATAGGATATTCGCATTATCAACTGTAGTGTTATATATGCCTAATTATAATAATTTATGCTGTGTAAAGTGCCGGAAAAATAGCAGATATACAAGCTCACAACATGTCGAGTGCATGAATCTGTCATCATGCTGTTGTGACTGTGTCTGAGCTTGTAGATTGGCTATTTCAGAGAACCTGTTGGCTATTTTCAGTACACCAGTCCAGCGCAGCCACGATAATGTATAGCCTAAAAATCTGTGTTCAGACTCAGTCACTCACTGCTGGCCTGTTTTTAGGAGGAAGAATTGAGAAAGTTGTTGCCTGTTGTGAACTTGTGATTAGCCTATATCAAGTGGGAAGACCACTGTAATTAGGCTACATTAAAAATATGCGAGGAATTTTGGGACATCTAGTCACCCTTGTGAATGACGTGAATGGATATAACAGCAGAAAGGCACGTACGGTAGCTATATACATTTAATATGCAATGCAATTACATTTAATCATAATTTATACATGACTGGACGTTGTGGACGGCGTCAAAAAATTGAACCGGGGCGATTTTTGAGTTTGGACGCCGTCAAGGGAGCGTCCGACGTCGACGTCGGCAGTGGAGCCACCCTTCATTGATTAAAACGGGAGCGGTCCCAACGTTGACGTTGACGCGACGCTCGACGCGCTCGGTGGAGCCGGGGGGTAAGAAGGTTTGACTCTGGAGTTTCCCTCGACCACTTTCAAGTAACCTGGCGTCGCTAGTTCAGGCATGTCATTAGTGGAAACACTTCCCAAAAAATGTATCGGCGCGTCACATCGTGACTCAGCTTGTAGCCTTTTTTTTATTACAGTTTCTCATGTAATAAAGCATAGTGCGGTGCCTAGCTGGTTAACAGGAAATTAAGAAAAGAAGCGGAAGAGGAGGTCGACGCTACGTGAGGCCTGTTCTCTCTGCCCCTCTGTCACCTTATCGTTCCATCTCTCATTGTCCCTGTCTGTCTGTCTCTCTGTCCACCTCTCTCCCTCTCTGCAGGGGCGTCACAAGTTGGGGGGGGGGGGGGGGGGGACCTTAAAGGAGTAGTTCACCACTTTTCAACCTGTCTTCATATAATAGGTCCTCACTAATGTTCATGATAAAATATCACAATTTTTTTCTACTCAGTCCAAGTCTCCTAGGAGAGCTGTGGGAAGTTCAGAATCCATCGTCTTGTGACATCATCATTTTCCAAAAAAAAAATTGAATCAATATTTTTGAAAAAAATATTTAGATTTTTATTATCACGAGAACAATGGCTTCCACTTTAAAATTGCAACTTTTCAGGAATAGAAAGCCTGCAGTTTCTATAAGCTGGATTGGCAATCGATGATGTCACAAGACTATGGGTTTCTGACCTGCCCACAGTCCTCTGAGAAAAAAAAAAAAAAAAAAAAAAAGGAAAGCTATTTTTGAGTGAGGACCAATTACATGAACATAGGTTGAAAAGTGGTGGAGTGCCCCTTTAATTATTTAGCTATTGAAAAATAGCAGATATACAAGCTCGCTTTTTTGAAAAGTCGTGAAAATGTGTGCAAATCTTAATATATGTTTTTTTTTAAGTGAACATTTGTAACTCAAATTTTGCTTTGGGGGGGGGGGGGGGGGGGGGGGTCTCTGGAACAAAATATTTTGAGATGGGGATCATTTTGGGGGTCCTTCACATGAAAAAGTTTGAGCACCACTGACATAGAAACATAGGTTTTTCCTAAAAATATTAAAAGACAAATGTTCACGATTTTTAAAAAATAGCAGATCTACAAGCTCGCAGTGAGCTTGTATTATCTGCTATTTTTCAATAGTTAAAGCACCAAATGTGAGTATACCCAGGGCCCAGAATTTGGTGCGACATCCCAGTCTCTCTGTGTCCCTCTCTCTCACTCTCTCCTCTCTGTCTCTCTATCCATTCCTCACTCCTGCTACCTCCCACTCTCTCTCTCTCTCTCTCTCTCTCTCTCTCTCTCTCTCTCTCTCTCTCTCTCTCTCTCTCTCTACCTCAGTTACATAATACGTGGTGTCTGCTATCTTGGTGTTTATCTTGCCTCTGTTTGCAGTGCAGAAAATCAAGCTGCGTGCGTGCACGTGCGCGTGTGTGTGCGTGGTGTGATACACCGCGAATCTGCGATATACCCTGATATACTGTAATTGGCACTCTCTTGCTATTGGGGAATGCTGGCCGCTAAAGCTGTAACATGCACGTGCGCGCACACACAGACACATGCTGTGAGGAAAGCATCTTCCTCTATCAGTGAACAAGTTAAACCTCAAGGAATTTAGATGGACTGTATAGGATAGATGTACAATAGATTGTATCAATGTTACCCAGTTAACATAAGCGTTTTGTTTATATTATAAGCCAAGGGTCTTCAATAGGGGGTCCGCGGGACCCCCTAGGGCATCCTCAAAGTTACTACAGAGGGTCCTCCAAATCTTTGTGTGATAGAAACGTTTTTCTCCTTAACCATTTGGACCCTGGCGTCCATATGCTGAGAACCTTAGCAAACAAATAACAGATCTACAAGCTCACAACGCCTCGCAGCGCGAGGCGTTGTGAGCTTGTAGATCTGTTATTTTCGGCAAAGAGGTTTGGTTTAAAGGGGGAAAAGAGCAGACTAAGAACAGAGTGAAAAGGTCAAGTTTAAGTATTGACCGTTCGAGTGGTTAAAAATCTGAGACCAAAAATGGACATGAATCCAAAATACACTGACGATTGTGCTGTCAAACAATGAAACTACCTGGAATCTATGGAAAGGTTGTGGGGGTCCCTGCTTCATCTCTCTCTCAGCTAAGGGGTCCTTGGCCTGAAAACGTTGAAGAATATTTAAGCAATATTACACACATGGGTGTGTGTTATCGTGAATATCGGGATGCTTGCGTTGCTAAAGGAACGAGCCAACGGCCAGTTCCGTAGGCAGTGCAGAAGGGCCAACAATCACGTTGAATCAGTTTATATCAAATCCAGGTGCGTCATTTCTTTCCACAGTGTTCCACAGTGCACCAATTATCTGCACCTGTGTTGTTGGCAAAAAAGCTGGGAACTACTTTATTGTAGCTGGGAACTTTCTTGCAGACCTTGTAGTGAATTATTAGTGAAATAGAACAGTTTTAATTGGCACATGTCTATGATTTTTCATGTTGCCGTATTGTAACCGTTTTAGAAAAGAAATAAGCCACGCGAGGCATGTGGTTACCTGTATTTTACACCGGCTGAGAGGGTTGGAGACACTCGGCTGCGCCTTGTGTCTCACCACGCCTCTCAGCCGTTATAAAATACCAAGTAACCACATGCCTCTTGTGGCTTATTGCTTCAATAACACACACCCTCAAGTGTAATATTGTGATTATACAACAGTTACCCTTAAAAAAAAAAAAAAAAAAAAAAATTCCTTCCATTGTAATTAAGATATTCGATAGAATTTTGCCGTCTAGCATAGTGTTGGGGAGAGGAATCCCGGCAGCTCTTTCGCGACCGGCACAGCTGATGTTTGATGCTGTTTGATTGCTTTGTTTGATGAGACCCGCTCAATAATGCTCATATCATCACGTTCGGATACAGAGCTAGTTCAACCATCCTTCGTCGGAACTACCTGTTATGAACCTACTAAAATACTTAGAGGTGTTGCCATAGTTTATTTTTTTGCTTTTTCTGTTTTTTTTCTGGTTTTCATGTGTCTAGGAGGTTGACAGTACTTCATTAGACCCCCTGGTGTGGTTGTTATGAGCAATTATGTATTCCCTTTGTATTTGGGGTTTCTTCCTGGAGGCTGACACCTTGTGGGTCAAAAGTGCCAATCCAAAAACAGTGATTAAATGACATCATATAATCATCCCCTCCCCTTTTACCATTCACCCAACACTGTGGGTGTGGCTAACTTCAGCTGGGTCACCACCCACCATGACAACCAGGCATACTTAATGAACTGGTGGGTGTGGCCACATACAAACCTAATTTTAACTCTTTCTGTACACTCTTTTGGGAAAAATAATCCTCCTAGTATGATCATATACCTGATAATCATGTTTTAAGGGGGAAATAAATCATGGCACTGCATCTTTAAAAACAGCGAGAAAAGGAGGAAAAATCACCCACACCGCTTTTCAATTTCATGAACAGTAACCGTTTTGGACAGCGCTATTAAATATTAAAATGTTCTGCTGCTTTGGAAACGGATGGAGAGCCTCGGATCTATATTTGTTATACTGTGTTTGCTTCTGCCCATTCCTCTCAACCAGAGCGTCTAAATCTGTGTGGGTGTAAAGCCAAGAAATGGAAACGAGGCCTTGTCGTGTGTGCGTGCGTCTATGTGTGTTGTGTGTGGGCTGATGACCATTGAGTGATTGCTTGAGTGCGCACAAATGTGTGGGATTGACCCTGGGTGTGAGTGTGTGTGCACACGCGTTTGCACGTTGTTGAGTTATATGCCCTTGGCTTGTTGTGATGCAACTGTGGTGATTTGGTCAGTGTACTGAGAGGGAGATGGAGAGACAGAGATGGAGAAGCAGTGGTGTAAAGTAACTAATTAAATTTACTTAATGACTCTACTTAAGTACACTTTTGAGGTATTTTTATTTTACTTAAGTATTTCATTCAAATCCCAGAGGAAAATATGGTACTTTTTTACTCCACTACAATTACATGAAAGCTTTAGTTACTAGTTACTTTGTAGATTTGTATTATTATTAAAAAACATACATTAACAACTTCAGCCCTATATATATATATATATATATATATATATATATATATATATATATATATATATATATATATATATATTTCGGAAAATCCATTGTCATCATCGATTGACAGATTTCTTTATTTTTATTTATATATATATATATTTTTTAGAAACAATATTTTTATTTTTATTATCGTGAGAATAATGGCTTCCACTTTAACATTGCAACTTTTCAGGAATATAAAGCCTGCATTTTCTATTTGATATATTTGAAAACTTTAGTTACAAGTTACTTTGCATATATAAATTATAATATTATAAAACATACATAAACCACTTTAGCCCCATTTTATACCGTGGCCATTTGAAAATAGCCGATCTACAAGCTCACAACGTTTTTAATTCCGGACTTTTACTTGTAACAGAGTATTTCTATATTTCAGTATTAGAGAGAGAGAGAGAGAGAGAGAGAGAGAGAGAGAGAGAGAGAGAGAGAGAGAGAGTTACATAATAAATCCTTGTAGCAGAAGTCACTGTGTCTTTTTTTATAATGGTGAGTTATTTTTATAACTAATGGCTATCCATGCTCTCCCAATAGCCATGCTTGCTAATAGTCTAACTCTATAACACGTTCCGCTTCCATTTCCTCAAATTCACCATCCTCCACCCACACGCCATTATCTGTGAGCGCCAGGGACGTGCAGAGAATGTTAGAGAGGCAGGGGCTGACATTTCTAAAAGGGCCTTTTGGTGAAAATATTGAAAATAGCAGACCTCCAAGCTCACAACGCGTCGCAGCGCGGCACGTTGTGAGCTTGGAGGTCGGCTATTTTCAATACTTGATACCACACTAAACTAAGCATAAAAAAGGCAATACTGGAATACGGCATGGATTTCTACACAGTGAGGGCAATTCTTTCAACATAAGATATTGTATTCAAGTTCAGGAGAGTTTGGACAAGGCAATTCTCTTGAATGCTGCCTTCAGGTATGGCAAGGAAAGAGGGCATTTGCATTTCTTTCACCATAGTAAAAACTGCATTCATGGTCTGGAGAGGGCACTTTTTTACAGACGGATAAAAGGGCAGGGGCTCAAGCCCCCTTTCATGTCTATGTGTGCACGTGCCTGGTGAGCGCATTTACAGTGTGTCCCCATACACAAATCGGGCTGAAATATCCATCTATTTTTTTTAGTTTTCTTTTCAATTATTTGATAATTTGTTAGGGTTAGGGTGATAGGATGATTCCTTCACTGAAATGAACGGATTGGCCATCACTAGAGCAGTGTTTCTCAACGCGTGATTCCTAAACCCACCAGGCTTGAGTTAAGACCCGCCTCGCGGAAACGCGAGGACTTCCAGGAGTGGCTGAAATCCCTGCCTGACACATGGAGGGTGGATAAAGTCAGAGGCATGAAGACTTGTACTTGAGAAAAGCCTGCATTTGCACAATGCACAAGCACAACTATTAATTTCTCACTACAGTGCTCAAAATAAACTGTGCTAAAACAATCTTGAAACTGACTTAATTGTACTGTGCTTAATAAAGGGAAAATTTTGTAACTTTGCTAAAGAGAAAAACGTACTGAGAAAGCTATTAATTTGTCACTACTGTGCTCAAAATAAAAACTCTTACAGATTATCAGATACATTGTTATGGTTTGGATATGGCTTTGGGCCTATTATGCTGCGTGTATTATTGTAATGGATCAGTAGGTAGTAGGTACTTTGCACTTGAGCGAGCAGCACTAACGTTCATGGGCACTTTCATACTTAAGATTACCGAGAGGAGGCGGGTCTTAACTCAATCCTGGTGGGTTTAGGAATCACGCTTTCTCAACTAGGGGTACGTGTACCCCTAGGGTTGCGCGGAGGTACTGCAGGGGGTACTCAGAAAATGCCCCCAAAAAAGAAAATAATAAATCATGATAATATTATTCATAGTCAAATAATTAACTGCAATTGAATTAGAAGGAGGACAAAAAAAACATTTACTGTTATGTTTAATGATGACACTTGGAGTGTTTTGAGCCTGATAGTTGCTAACCCAAATTACATACCAGTCAACTGAGATGTGTTTGAATGTAAGTTATTGACATGAAAACTGGACTGAAATGTTACGGCCAGTGTTGAAAATAAATCTGTTAAGGAGGAGCCGTTTGAAACTCTCACCCCCTTTCTCATTTGTGGAGTTAGCAGTTACCAGTAAGACTCCCTAATCGAGAGATACGCGACCGTCAGGTCACAGTATACACAAAGAGGCCTATAAGTGGCATTGGTTCCACCCACAAGTTTGTACGACAAACGGTTGATGAGTAAAGCCAAAATAAAGTTTTAGCCAATGAGGGGAGGGGGCGGGGCAAAGTTAAACCAATGAAGGTGAAGGACTGTTGGAGCAGCAGGAGTCGGTGGTCCCCGGGAGTGCCCCGTGAGCAGCCCAGTTGGGGTGTTGATTTGGTCATCTTTGCACTATTGACGGCAGTGGCAGGGGGTCCCTGGGGGTCCGTGGAGGTCTGGGGGTCCTGAAGGTTGTGGTTTGGCAGGCAAGGAGTGTGTGTGGAAAATGTCACATGGATAGGGGCAACAATGGCAGAGATATGAGTAGGGCAAAAGTGTGACGTGACATGACAGACAGACTGACGGACTGACAGACTGACGGACGGACAGACAGCCGGTAGAGGTTTTGATAGTAACTGCGACCTGACGGTCGCAACCACTAGTTATGGTTTTAATTGCAGTTTTATAAGGGAAACGTTGTTGTCGGGTAAACTTGGATTCAAAAATCTGGGAAAGGGGGTACTCAAGCCAAAAAAGATTGAGAAACACTGCACTAGAGTCTGCAGTTCTAATTGCAATGGTTGTTTAATAGTTTGGGGGCCAGAAGGGCGAAGAGTCTAGGACGAGTAGAATGTTGCCCTGTTTTCTTTTTTTTTCTTTCTTTTTTTTAGGGATGGTTCTGTCAGCTTCCCTGTGTCAGCTGATGATCAGGCTTTGAAGGTATGGAGGTGCCATACCTGTGGCTGCTTTGAAGGTCAGCATCAGTGTTTTGTACTCTTTGCGAGGGCAGCAACAGGGGAGCCAGTGGAGGGAACGGAGAAGAAGTAGACAGATTTTTTATGGCATAAAGCTCATTTCACAATATTACAATATTACACAAGACCACTCAAAACAAGGATTTATAATAGAGCAATGTCATCCTTCTGAAGTCAGAGTTGCTTGAAGTCCAGTGGGAACTGTTTCCACTGTCAGTTATGATTTGGGGTCCTATGGCATCTGCAATGCTTCTTTTACACAATATTCTTATTTTCTGAGATGGATCTGTTCATGGTTTATAAACATATACATATACGCTGGTAATTGGATAATTGGAGATAATTTGTGGATAATGTTTTGACCATGAAATTATGGTAAAATGAGAATAAAAAATGTCTCATCACACATAACCACACGTAACATGTACTGTACTGTACTGTACTGTACTGTACTGTACTGTACTGTACTGTACTGTACTGTACTGTACTGCAGTGGTTCTCAACCTGTGGGTCGGGACCCCCAGGGTTATTTTGGGGGGTCCCCATGATGCTTAACTTAATGTTCAACATTGTTTTCTCACTCGACGGTAAACAAACCAAAATTTCTAAAGTGAATTTAAGGACTTTTTAATACCACTAAAACGACAAGTTAAACATTGGCCAAATTGTCAAATAATAGAGGCAGGAATTGCGAAAATAGCAGATCTACATGCTCACAACGTAGATCTGCTATTTTCACAATAGAACCGTGTTATACAAAATGTAATGCCTCAACTCCTAGTGCTCGTCAGGTGCAGTTAAAATATGATTATTTTCCAGCACAGTACAGTACAGTACAGTGGCTGTGCTTTTAACTGATGGCTGAGGCCACTTTCACTTCATAGTGGATTGAAAATCAAATCAAAAGCTACCGTAGCCTGTTCCTCTGGCTAAAAATAGCCGTTTAGCTGAACAACAGCAGCCTGGCAGAGAGAGTGTTGCTCAGAACCTCGGCTCGGTTGTGAGGACAATTATTATTAGCACTCCGTTGGGAGCAGGGATGTGCAGAGAATGTTAGAGAGGCAGGGGCAGACATTTCTAAAAGGGCCTTCAGGTGAATGTATCGAAAATAGCCGACCTCCAAGCTCACAACGCGTCGCGCTGCGACGCGTTGTGAGCTTGGAGGTCTGCTATTTTCGATACTTGATGCCACGCTGAACTAAACATAATCAAGTCAATACTGGAGATGTGGCGTAACGGCATGGATTTCTACACAGAGAGGGCAATTCTTAGCTGCTGTATTCAAAGGGGACTGCCCCATAGGTCGAACTCCCGTTGGGTCGAACAGTGTCGGCAGGTTAGATAATCACCCGCGACCGTCGGCAGGTTAGATAATCACCCGCGTGACGGTTACTGAGGTTAGGTTTAGGGTTAGGGTTAGAGTTAGGCATAGTTTTACTGAGGTTAGGATTAGGGTTTGGGTTAGAGTTTGGTGGTCGATCCAAAGGGTGTTTGACCTAATGTCATGTTACCGTATTCACGTTCAGGAGAGTTTGGACAATTATCTTAAATACTGCCTTCAGGTATGGCATGGAAAGTAGGGATGGGACAATATGCGATATTATCGTTTAAAAAAAACACTCACAATAATCTTATCGTGGAGATTTAATTTATCGTGATATCGTCCTCCGTCATGCACTGGGATCAATTCACCTTTTATTTGCCGAGCTGCATATCCAGTACCACTTAAACCCTCTATAATTGGTCAAAGGTATTCATAATATACATGCTTGATACAGTCTTTTTTTCACTATCTATCAAATGTCTTTGCCAAAAAAATAGCTGATCTACAAGCTGCGATGCGTTGCGCCCTTGTAGATCTGCTATTTTTTAGCAAATGTTCCGCCCCAGGATAATGGATTTTGATTATCGCGATGATATCGTAAACCCCAATTCTCTAATTGTGTAGACTTCTTGTAAATTAATGCAGATGTTTGACAATAAATGAACTCTTTAGTTAAACCAATTTGGTTTCATTTTACGCTCTCAATAATGTGATTGATCGATTGATCGATTGATTGATTGATTGATTGATTGATTGATTGATTGAATAATAATAATTAAGTTGTAACACACAATGCAAAAAAAGTGGTCCATTTGGTCTAAAATGGTCCAATAAGGGTCCATTTAGTTACCGACTCTCCACCATTTAGCTGGGGACCACCTGGAACCCCCTCAAGGACCACTGGTGGTCCCCGGACCACTGGTTGAGAACGACTGCAGTAAAGGATCAATCCGGGAATCCATTTGGTAAAAAAAAAAAAAGGAAAAAAAAAAGAGTGTGTTTTTGCCTCTGGTTGCACACATCCGAAAAAGGAACTTGGTTTGGCTCCTCCCCTTTCTTAGTCCACTTCCTCCCAAGTGTTTCTGTGTGTATTCCTACCAACAACAACACTACATGTATAGGGCAGTGGTGCTGAAACATTCTGCTACGTGTGTGTGTGTGTGCGTGCGTGCGTGCGTGCGTGCGTCCGTGCGCGCACGTGCGTGCGTTGTTGAATTCTGCCCCTGGCTTGATGTGAAACAAGTGCAGTTATTTGATCAGTACAGAGAGAGAGATAGAGAGAGAGAGAGAGAGAGAGAGAGAGAGAGAGAGAGAGGATGAATCTTTTTTTTTTATAATGGGGAGTTATTTTTATAACTAATGGACATGCAGTCCATGCTCTCCCAGTAGCCATGCTTGCTGTGGAGAGAGACTGTCTAATAGTCTAACATTCTCGTTCAATTTCCTCAAATTCACCGGCCTTCGCCTACGCACCATTATATCTGAATAACCACATGAACCCTAGAATCCCCAATCTGTTTCACAGTAGGCAAACGTTTGGCGAAACTCTGCAAACGTTCGGCAGACATAGCATTTAATAAAGTATATAGGTTTTAAGTGTACAATTTAGACAAGGTATTCCCAAAGTGCTTGAGCTGCCTCTAGGGCAAGGGTTCCCAAACTTTTCAGGCCCTGACCCCACAAAATAATGAACACATATGGTGCCAACCCATGGCAGCTCCCATGGCATGCAGCCATGTTTGTTTACATTTGAAGAAAACACTATAGCCTATATCTGGCCAGTGATATTGATGACGTCAGGGATCTTCATATATGGGCATAAAAGGGATTCTGGGGAATACCCACACAGTAGATGGACTTTTACATAGGTGATGTCACCTGTGATGTCACAGTGATGTGTCAAGGGAACTACGTAGAAAATGTGTATACGTCCATCTGCACGCGGACAAGCTGTGACATTTCTCATGGTAAACTGCGACCTTCGGTCGCAATAACGTTTTCCTCTATATTTGTTCGCGCAAATCTCCAAGCACTGGCCGACCGCACAGAAGTCGAACAATCCGTCTTCGAAGTCCAGACTTTAAAGTCATGACTGTACTATTGCAACATCCTCAACTTACAATAAGTTCATCCAAAGACAGACATGGTTACATAATGCATTCTCGTAGCAGAAGTCACAGTGTAGTTTTTTTTATTAAGTTGAGTTATTTTTAAAACTAACGGACATCCATGCTCTCTCCATAGCCAGCTTCCTGGGGAGACTTTATAAGTGGATCATTTAAACTCAAGGATTCCCAGCTATGTCTATCTTACTCCGCCCGCTACTACTTCTGTAGCTCAAAGACAGAAGACGCTGACTAACAACCCCAGTGGTCTGTCAAACTCTGACATGCAATTCGGCGTTCAAATCATAACATCTCGTATCTGTCGGGTGGTAATCTCTCAAGACGGACTCAGAGCTAGCTACAGCGTGTAGAGTTAGGAAATGTAAACACAGAGACGTGGACATAGCCTAGTGCAGCTAGATTCTATCTGCCATTGCTAACACAAGGCAGCAGATAAGGTCCAGCCTCGCTCAGCTATGTCAAATTTTCTCAGCACCTAAGTCGTGAGGGAACCAACAAATCATCTTTGCGCTACTCTTGATTGGTTGTAGGGGAGGGTGTATCACCTTTGCCGTTACGTTCCACTGTGTTTGTATCGTTCCACTTTGCTTCTTGAGTTCCACTTTGTTTCTTGGGTTTCTTGGGCTACTCTGACTGGTTGTAGGTCTAACCAATAGTCAAGAGATGGCCAATTCTTGGCCATCCCAAAGCCAGAGGGTGCCATTACAGTATATTACACCACACTGTAAGTTTAGGTCAACTTAGAATTTTAAGTTAAGCAAAAATTATAAAAGCTGAGGCAACTTAAAATGTTAAGATAAACCAACTAAACCAATTTAAGCAAAACTTAAAGTTTTATGTTTGATTGTCTAACTTAAAAGTTTTCTGAAGTTTGTTGCCTTAAAATTTTGAGTTTTCCCAACTTTTATTTTTTACAGTGATGCACGCACGCACGCACGCACGCACGCACGCACGCACACACACACACACACACACACACACACACACACACACACACACACACACACACACACACACACACTTTGGCCAGTGATGTACAGTATATTGGACCAGTTACCCATATATGTGACTCACCTGTGATATCACAGTGATTTGTCAAGGGAACCAACCCATAGACTGTAAAAAGGTGTACACACACGGCTTCACTGTGACATTTCTCATGGTAAACTGCAACCTGCGGTTGCAAGAAATTGTACTTATGTACAGTAGGCCTACTTAAGTAAATCTACTTAGTTACTTTACACCACTGTTAGTAGCAGGTATAATGTTTCCCCTGATGTTTGTTGATGCTAAATAAATATTCCAAACACCGTAGCAGACGGCACAGAAGTCGAACAACCCCGTCTTCTAAAAAACATCCAGACCTTGAAGGCAAGGCTGTAAAATATAAGATAATATTCCAACATCCTCGACGACTTGTAAATAGTTCATCCGAAGCGCCTGCCCCGCAATATACCAGACATCTACCTCTTCATCTTACTGTGTGTGTGTGTGTGTGTGTGTGTGTGTGTGTGTGTGTGTGTGTGTGTGTGTGTGTGTGCGCGCGCAGCGCGCGCATTACATCTTGAATGGCCGCATTCCCAAAGCCAGAGGGTGCCATTACAGTATATTACTCCACGCACGCACGCACACACACACACACACACACACACACACACACACACACACACACACACACACGCACACACGCACACATGCGTCTCTCTCTGGCTGTCTTCCATTGGTCAACCGGAGCCTGCTCTGACTCGGTTTCTATTGATCCGACCTCGGAACATCCCATGGACCAATAAGGAGGCTTCGTTACTGAGGTGAAACCAATCAGGGTGTCCTCATAAATATATATATATATATATATATATCAGAGATTGCGTTAGACCGGAAATTGCCGGATTTGACCGATTTATAATGACAAAGACCGGAAAATATAAACCTCATCGGACATAAGGACCGATTGAAAATGACACGGCAGTTCACCGCAAATCTCTCTCTCTCTCTCTCTCTCTCTCTCTTTCTCAATGTCTCTCTCTCTCTCTCTCTCTCCCTCATCACTCTCTCTCACATGCACGTCTGGTTGCACAAACACACACGGGTTAAGTTACACTTTTTCCTGTAAATAATAACCTGTGTGAAATAAGCTGCATTGGGAGGTGAACGGGAGACACTTTATTGTGAAGGTAAGACAGGAAATGATAGTTGTTGCTGGGTAGGCCTAGTTGTCGGTTTGTTATGTTGTCGCTATGCTCTCTATGAGCTGCCTTGGTTTTGGAATATGAGCGCGCAGTTTAAGTTATAGTACATGAATGGACAGTCAAAAATAAGTTGTATTATCAGAACTGTTTAGCCTAAACATTAATTTGCGAATGGGGCGCTGGGGGAGAGAGAAGACAGCAGTCCATTTCAGCGTCATTTTGCAATGCGCACTGTGAACCCATGGGAATTATTGAAGGCACGCAGGACAACTACAACCCATATAAAACAAACTTTATACACTCGATTGAAGTTCTTTATGAGGAGATGTTATGGAAACTGTACAAGATCACCACCAAAGCATTTTCAACCTTCCCAAAGTTGCATAACAGAGATGCAGGATGATCGTGACCACTCGACCATACTAGTGAGTAGTCTATAATTGATTCCTTTCTGGCCAGATTAATCTATCAACCTATGAAACATTGCGCAGACCCCACTTTCAGACTATTTCTCATTATTCTGTACATTATTATGTGTTGGCCTGAAATATGATGCAGAACAGAAACAACTTGTTATGAAACCATGCAGTATCTGTGCAAACACACAGCCTGCGTGAGTAGTCCAATATAATGAATTTCCTTATGCAAGATGATCGATCATCATCAAAACATACAGCTTCGGAAGCTGTATGTTTTTTGTACAGCCTACTACTCCTTTACATTCAATTAGTTCAGTCCCAACTATACAGCAGGACTTAAACTGTTGTTATTGGCTATGTTTTTGCACCTGCTTGTCATCCATGCATTAAAATTATTATGTCCGGTATTTTTATCAGATGTCCGATAAATTTTAATCATGCCGGTCACGGTGACCGGCTGTTAAAAATCCTAGCGCAACCTCTGATATATATATATATATATATATATATATATATAATGTGTGTGTATATATATATTAGGGGTGCAACGATACACAAAATTCACGGTTCGGTTCGGCTTCGATATTTTGGTGTCACGGTTCGATACTTTTTCGATACAAAAAATATACAGAAAAGTCCTTGATTTATAAATGTATTTTCTAACTATGTATTTTTTTGTTTTAACTTTGAACAATACGGTACCCAACCTCTAGGGTAGTGGTTCTCTAAGTGGGCTCTGCGGACCCCTAGGGGTCCTTGAGGGGGTTCCAGGGGAATGTGGATGTGGAGTGGTATTGTTATTGTATTGTATGGTTCGGTACAGGGTCATTCGGTTCGATATTTCTCGATTCGATTCGATTTTCGATATTCGGTTCGATATGTTGCACCCCTAATATATATATATATATATATATATATATATATATATATATATTGTAACAAAGAATAGCATATCATATCAGCTGGTGGTAACGCATCTTTGTTACTTTACAACTTTATTTTATGCTTTAACTATTGAAAAATAGCAGATATACAAGCTCACGGCGCGGCACCGAGTGCCGCGCTGCAAGTTTGTAGATCTGCTATTTTTGAAAAATCCAGAACATTTGTGCAAGTCTTTGAATATGTTGACCTGATAACGCCTCGCGATGCGAGGCGTTGTGTGCTTGTAGATCGGCTGTTTTCACTAGTTTAGTACACTTTTTTAAATGATAAATACGAAATGAACGGTTTTGAACATACAAGGTTTCCACCCGACAACGACAATATGGTTATTGTTCTTGTGAAGACCAATATCCCTTCTGGGACAATAAACAGTATTATTATTATAATTATTGATTATTGATAGTCTGTCTGTATTGTTAAGGTCAGCTCCTAATCCCTATTGATTGATTGTTGCGGCCGCCAGGTCGCAGTTACTATCAAACCTCCACCGGCTGTCAGTCAGTCAGTCAGTCAGTCTAGTCACATCATGTCACACTTTTACCCTTCTCATATCTCCGCCTCTGTTGCCCCTATCCATGCCAAGCTTTGCACGCACACTCCTTGGCTGCCAAACCACAACCTCCACCCCTCATTTCACACTTGGCCCTCTTCTAGCGCCACCATGCGGCCAATTCTTGCAAAACACATTTTTGGACACTGCTCCTACAGATTTTGCCCTAAAATCACACAAAGTGGTATACAGTATCTCTAAAGTCAATATGGCTCTGTCCCATTTCCCATATTCCCTCCTGATTGGCTACCATCGCCTTCTAAAGTTTGTTTACGCGACCTGACGGTCGCTTATCTCCCGATTAGGGAGTCTTACGGTTATGTGTTGTTCTTGTGATTTGTGAAGATCAATATCCCTTCTGGGACAATAAGTTGTATTATTATTATAATTATTGATTATTGATAGTCTGTCTGTATTGTTAAGGTCAGCTCCTAATCCATATTGATTGGTTGTGCTTAATGAGGTCACGGCTCAATCTAAATGCCCTATTACCATTGGTTATTGTCGTGGCTGGAGGTGACTGTGGGCGGTGCCCAAATACGGTTGATTGATCACGGTAAAGCAGGGGTCTTCAACGCTTTCAGGTCGTTTTAGTTGAGAGAGAGAGATGAAGCAGGGACCCCACCTTTTCAGAGATTCCATAGTTCATATCGTTTGACAGCACGATCATCAGTGTATTTTGGATTCATGTCAATTTGTGTTTTCAGATATCTAACCACTTGAACCGTCAATACTTAATAAACTTGACCTTTCGCTCCGTACTTAGTCTGCTCTTTTTCCCCTCTACACCAAACCTCTTTGTCGAAAATAGCCGATCTACAAGCTCAGAACACCTCGCAGCGCGAGGCGCTGTGAGCTTGTAGATCTGCTATTTTTTTCTCCGAATATGGAGGCTAGGGACCGGGTTCAGTGGTTAATATAATAATATTGTTTTAAACGTTGTCAATTCAATTAAGTCGGCCTAATTTGCAACGAATTACATCCTGCACATAATTCTACATTCATTAAGTAGTCTAATGATCGTTATAACAACGTCCTGCCAATCAAAATATGCCAGAATTTTTATGGGGTGTCATTAAAATGAATGTTGACATGGCACACTGACTATCTAGAAAATAAAAAACATGGCACTTCATTTCAAAAAGGTTGCTGACCCCTGCTCTAAAGCAACAAAGACGCGTTCTCGGCCTTGATTATTTAACCCATTTAGGCCTAGAATTATTGAATGCCTTAACCAGTGAAAAATAGCAGATATACAAGCTCACAGCGCGGAACCGAGTGCCGCGCTGCGAGCTTGTAGATCTGCTATTTTTGAAAAAGTCGTGAAAATGTGTGCAAATCTTTGAATATATGTATTTTCAAAGCAAACGTTTGTAACTCAAATTTTGCTTCTGGGTGGTCCCTGGAACTAGATATTTTGAAATGGGGGTCCGGGGTCAAATAAATATCATTTTGGGGGTCCTTGTGAAGGACCGTCCTTCACATGAAAAGGTTTGAGAACCACTCACACAGTAGTCTCTCAAGAACAGACTAACTGAGCTGAACACATGCTGCATGAACACATGCCGTGTTGAATAAACCTGAAGTGAACTTTTACATTTACGGAGCCGAGCGAGAGAAGCGTGAAGGAGAGGCAGATACAGTGATTGGAAATGAAATTGAAAGCGTGATGATAGACGGACAGACAGACAGACAGACAGACAGACAGAGCGAGGAAGTGGTGGTTATGGAGAGAGGAGAGAGAGAGAGAAATCACAAAATGCATGAGGGGGAAATGAGATAGAGATGAGGCGATACATTATTCTCTGTATATACAGGTATATACACTATAGCAGTGGTTCTCAATCTGTGGGACCCCCAGGGGGGTCCCCAAATGATTTGGGGGGGTCCCCAGATGATTAGCTTAATGCAAAACATTGTTTTCTCACTTAACAGTAAACAAAGCAATATAAGGTTTAAGTGTATAGACTAGGGTATCTGCACATTTCTAAAGTGACAATTTAAAGGTCATATGACATAGTTTCCAAGGAGTGGCTTTGTCTGTCCCGTACATGTTTTTTGAGGTATTCCCATAGATTCTCAAGGAGTGAGAATGTCTGTCCCGTACATGTGCCGAAATATTAGAGGCAGAGATTGTGAAAATAGCCAATCTACATGCTCACAACGCCTCACAAAGCAAGCCGTTGTGAGTATGTAGATCTGCTATCTATTTTCACAATAGAACCTTGTTATACAAAATATAATGCCTCAACTCTTAGTGCTCGTCAGGGTGGGGGTCCCCAGTTAAAATATGATTATTTTGGAGATGGATGGATGGATGGATGTCACATTCATCATAAAGTAGGGCTGAACAAGACTTACAGCAAATCAAATTGTGATTATTTCATGGAACGTTGCAACCACAATTTATGGCATCGAGTTTCTTCGGAACCGTTTATTATTCACTGTTTTGACGAAAAGTCAAAGATTCACAGAGTTTATACGATGATGATGATGATTCAACAATGACGGAACACCTCTTCTGTTATGTGATTAACTGCACCCTCTGTGATTTAAATATTATTGCAGTAGTTCATATTGCGACTTTTAAAGTTTGGTTTTGATTCATCGCGAGGGACGATCAGAAAGAATAGAGAGAACAGAATCAGAGAGGCAGGCAGACAGACAGACAGACAGACAGACAGACAGAGAGACAGACAGACAGACTGGCAGGCAGGGTGTCAGAAGTGGGATGATGAAGAGAAGACTGGATGAAAGCAGAGGAAGGACGGAATAATTAGGAATAGAGGTGAAATAGAGAGAGAGAGAGAGAGAGAGAGAGAGAGAGAGAGAGAGAGAGAGAGAGATAGAGGTGAATGAAAGCGGAGGGAGGGGTGGAGTAAAGAAGAGGACAGGAAGAAGAAAGCTTTCTAACAGGTGGCGAGAATGAAAGAGGACTAGAATGGATGAACGTGAAAAATCAACGATTGAAAGACATGCTGCTTTAAAGAGGTGGTGCCATAGTTTTTTACTTTTTCTGTGCTTTTTCTGTTTTTGCGACCGAAGGTCGCAGTTTAGTACGAGGAACGGCAAATCATGGGGCTGTATTTTGATTGGCTTCAGTAGTAGCTCTTATGGCCTGTCCATACTGTCTCCGACCACTGACTCTTTCGTTGGAGAGTTCCAACTTTCTGTGCAGCTTTCCGAACTCTGATTCGGGGTAATGCTTTTCATAAGATATGAGTGACGTCATTTTGTAGTTGAACCGGAGCTTTCCGTCCAAATGTTCGGTGGTCGGAGACGGTATGGACAGGCCTTTAGGTACTTAAGACAATCAAAATGGAGCACCATGTCTCCGTCCATCTGTCTGGACGTGTACACTTTTTTGCAGTCTATGGCTTTCCCCTCTTACACTCTGACATCACTGTGATGTCAGGGAAACCACACAAACAGAATCCCTTTCATGCCCTTATATGGAAAAAAAATAAAAAATAACTAACACTTTCTGTACACTTTTTTTTTTTTTTTAATCTTCAGGTTTACACCGTCATATGTTGCAGATTGGCTATTTTCACTATAAAAAAAAAGAAAAAGAAAAAAAAGAAAAGTGTTTGTATGTTTTGGCCCACGTACAAGACACCAAATGTATCTTTTTGGGTCTCAAGCCAAAAGGTTTGGGAACCCCTGTATTTTAAATACTCCATTGTATCGCCCACACGCAGGCAATAGAAAGCAACACAGAACGCAGCGTCGACCTACGGAAAAACCTCCAGCCATTCTCCCCACTGCCACCTGTCTCTCTTTCACTAAATCGTTTCATCTATATTGTCTGTCTACTGTATAAGAGCTTTGTCTCTCTCTCTCTCTCTCTCTCTCTCTCTCTCTCTCTCTCTCTCTCTCTCTCTCTCTCTCTCTCTCTCTCTCTCTCTCCCCCTGCTTCGCTGTCTATGAAGTCAACAAGCCATTAGACCCGCCATCCATCAGGCGGAAGACCACTGGACGCTCCATTAGAGGGACAGACAGACAGACAGACAGACAGACAGACAGACAGACAGACAGACAGACAGACAGACAGACAGACAGACAGACAGACAGACAGACAGACATCATTAGACCAACACAGCTGGATGTGACTTAAGATTAATAGCAAGAAAGCACTAGACTAGAGCCAGAGTACAGTTAGAGCCATTTAACACAGTGGTTCTCAACCTTTTCAGGCGGTGACCCCCAAAATAATCATATTTTAACTCAACCTGGGGGTCGGGACCCCCAGGTGGGGTCCCCAAATTATTTTGGGGGGTCCCCAGATGATTAACTTAATGTGCAACATTGTTTTCTCACTCAACAGTAAATAAATCAACGTAGACTGTATAGAGGGTTTAAGTGTATAGAGCAGACCAGGGCCCTTTGGTTCACTCTGACCGGCCCTTGTAGGATTAATGGCAAATTACAAAATAAACACATTTTAAATTACCTCATGCAAAAGCTGCATTGCTTTTATTTTGTCATTTTTTATTCACGTACCGGTACATATGGACGCAATGTGTACATCAGCACGTGTGCATGATCATTGGATGTTGTGTCAATAACAAGCAGGTGATCAGACTGGTCACAAGTCAAGACGACCTGCGTTACCATCAAAAATGGCTAAAGTGGCAAAAAAGCAATGCCGAAAGCCGGGTTTTCAACAAAAATTGGACTGCTAACTATTTATTTACTGAAGTCGGAGGTAAAGCTGTGTGTTTAGTTTGCGGGGAGCACATCTTGCGGGGAACACTGCCTTTTGGCCCGGCCCTCCACAATATTTGCTGTTGTTCATGTGGCCCCATGGAAAAAATAATTGCCCACCCCTGGTATAGAGGTTGTCTGCACATTTCCAAAGTGACAATTTAAGGACTTTTTAATACCTCTAAAATGACGGATACCATAGTCGTACCATAGAAGCGACAGGTCGACAGTTTCATGAGGCATTATAGTAGCAGAACCGCGGTTTGTCAGTTTGTGTCACACGTAGCTGTTTAACGGGTGTTGGCTACTGCACAAAGGAAAGAACATGACACAACATGCCGTGAAAAAAGAAACCCTCAGCCTGACTTCCTCGTTTCTCACTCTTTCTCTTTCTAATTCTCAGCATGTTGTTCTCAGGGGGTTTCACTCTACTCTACTGTCTCTTCTTTGACCTCCTTCTGTTTGAGCCTCCTCTCCTTTTGACTATAGAGCAGGGGTCTTCAACAAGGGGGTCCGGGACCCCTAGGGGGTCCTCAGAGTTACTACAGGCGGTCCTCCAAATCTTTGTGTGTATTAGAAACTTTTTTCAAAATACACTGATGATTGTGCTGTCAAACAATCAAACTATATGGAATCCATGAACAGGTTGTGGGGGTCCCTGCTTCATCTCTCTCTCTCTCTAAGGGGTCCTTGGCCTGAAGACGTTGAAGACCCCTGCTCTAGAGGCCTTCTTTTACTCTCTTTCTTTCTTTCTTTCTTTCTTTCTTTCTTTCTTTCTTTCTTTCTTTCACTTTACTTTCGTTGGCTTTCTCTTAGCTCTTAGCTTTCTATTCTTCTTTCTCTCTCTACTCCTCTCTCTCTCTTTCATCCTCCCCCCCCTCTCTTGCTCTTTCTCTTTCCTCCCCCCTCCCTCTCTCTCTCTCTCTCTCTCTCTCTCTCTCTCTCTCTCTCTCTCTCTTCATGTCTATAAATAGATCCTGAACAGACCCTCTCTACCTCTCCAAACCTCTTGAAACAGGAAGCGAGAGACGGTCACCACAACATCATGCACTTGCTCTCGCTTGCTCTCGCACACGCACGCACACACACACACACACACACACACACGCACAGACGTGCACAGGCGCACAGTTTCTAAGATGACGGTCGTTTTCGTGCGCTCAAGATGAGCAAAAGAGTGTTACATGTTGCATCTGCATGTTAATTTTTGTGTATTTATGCGTGTCGGTGGTTGTCTGCTCATGTACGTGTGTGTGTGTGTGTGTGTGTGTGTGTGTGTGTGTGTGTGTGTGTGCGTGTGCGTGTGCGTGTGTGTGTGTGTGTGTGTGTGTGTGTGTGCGTGCGTGCGTGCACACGTGTGCTTGGGCATTGACCAACAAGTCGACAATGTGATGACGTCATCAAACGATAAAGTCGACTTCAACTCTTTTACTGAGTCGAGTCGACTTGCAAAAATCACAAGTCGTTAATGCCCTAGCGGGCGCACACGTGTTCACATGCCTTCTGAATTAGTTCTCCAACTTTTTCATGTCGAGGACCCCCAAAATGATATGTACTTTGGCCACGGACCCTCCCATCTGAAAATGACAAGATTTGTGTGTAGGGGGAAAAAAAGGTTAAACATTTTTTTTTCTTCAAAAAATTGCATAGGTTGTACTGTATAATATAGCAGATAGAAAACCTCCATCCTTCTCAACTCTAGGAATTGGTCCTCTTCCTTACTGCCTTCACAGGTGTTACCAATGATACTAATGAAGGCTCTGGTCCATTCTGGTCATACCAGAGGGCCTGTTGTGTGGATTTAAAATGATGCAAACACGGAACTGAAAGTTCCTATGTTTGGCCGCTAGTTGCGCTGTTCTGGCACCAGAAGCAACATGTTCTACATAGGATTCCATTCATTTCCCCTGAACTTTTACATTAGATTTTCTTAACTTAATAAACATTGTCATAAGTACTTTATGGTTCCTGTCGCTAGTTTAAAGCCTCGATTCAATCACCATGATATGCGTTTTGTAAAAATATCGTCCAATTTATGTTATATTTGATGTTATAGCAGGGTATGCTGATCGTAGGCTTGTGATGGTTCTTCTTCGTGTGCTTTATTTGGCAAGCTCAGCACCACATTCTCCCATGTATCCCTGCGGTTGCACGTGACCGTTGGCAGCCAATAGCAATCGAGATGGTACCATTTCTACTAATGAAGGTCGAGAAGGTGGAACCCGTACAAGGGACAAAAAAGCCTAATTTTCTCAGCATAGAAACCAATGGCTTTCCACCGTCCATATTTTTTTACGTGTGCTATTACTTTTTACAGCAATCGGCCAAATGGTGGCGCTGTAGGAAGCCTTCGAAAGTGCGAACTTTGAACAGGTATAGCTCATGCTGTGTTTGAGGTAAAGCCATGAAACCTGTATACACGTATGCGTCTCCTCATGCCGAACAACTTTTACGCTCTGACTTTTGACCTTTGACCTTTAGATCTCCCACAATTTGGAATTATATGAAAAACAGTAAAAATCTATCTCCTCCTGTTTTTTTTTTGTTACGCGCACCAAACTTTTTTCACATGAACTTTGGACCAATACGGTCAGATTGATCAACCAGATTTCTTTAAATCTTTTTTAATAATTCAATCAATATTGCGGTTTTATGCAAATTATTCTTCGGCCTCTAAATCATACATGCAAAGTTACACGTTCATGGCATTTGGCAAAGATGTAGAGGGTTAGTCAAAATATCACTGAAACCAATCTTATTCCAATCGGCCAAAGGGGGGGCGCTATACGAAGCGTTTGAAAATTCAAACTTCAAACGGGCATAAGTCATGACTCGTTTCGTTTGAAGTCATGCAACTTGCTTACACGCGTGCTTTGACTCGAGCTGAAGACATCTGTGTCTTTGTTAAGTAAGCTCCGCCCTTAGATTTTCCGCCATTTTGAGCAGTTTGTAAAACACTTGAACCCACTTTTATTCTGGAATTTTCGTGTCACGTGCACAAAACTTTTTTTTACGTGAACTTTGGACCAATATCTAAAGATCTGTCAGATCGGATTTTTTTATTTTATTGAAACATGCTTTTTTAATAAATTCAATGAATATTGCAGTTTTATGCAAATTATTCTTCTGCCTCTAAATCATACATGCAAAGTAACATATTCATGGCATTAGGCAAAGATGTAGAGTGTTATTCCAAATATCACTAAAACCAATCTTACCCCAATTGGCCAAAGGGGGGAGCTATATCATTTTAAGCAGTTTGTGAAACGCTTAAACCTGTTTTTATTCTAGGATTTATTTTTGCAATTTGCATGAAACAATCTACACACAATCTAAGGACCTTTATCTAATATGCCTATGAAGTGCACACACACAAAATAATAATAATAATAATAATAATAATAAATATAGCTGCAAGCAGCGATAAAGCGGCCAAAGCCAAAAACACCTCAAATCATGAACACAGCCTGCAATGTGCGTGAAATCTTGCAAGCACATTCCCAATAGGTCAAGGAACAGATACCACCCTTCTTACATTGACCTGTTATAGCGCCACCAGCGGGTCAACCTTTGCACAACACATTTTTGGAACAAAATGGACCAATCTTTGACGTCAGTAACATCAAAGAGAGCACTGCCTGCGATCTTGACATTTTGTACTTTTATAGCCATTGTTTTCTGGCTTGAAGCGAGCCCACAATTGTTTCGAAGGAACAATATTTTCTAGTTTTAACTCTTTCTGTACACTTTTTTTGGAAAAAAAATCTTCCTCCTAGTATAATCATAATAGTTGATAATCATGTTTTATAGGGGGGGAAATCATGGCACCCCATCTTTAAGGGGGAGATATGCGGCCCTTACTTACGGGTCCATTTGGTTACATTTGTACGCTGTGTCTTCTTATCCTTGACATGTTATTTCGGTGAATGCGTACTTGTATTTTTCTTTTTTTAACATAGCGTCCAAATCGATCAATCAATCTATTATCAGACATTACTCCTTCATATTTATAGCGGAGTTGAGAGTTCACCAAAGGACACAGTTCTGCTTAGATGGTTATTTTTTGACTGTTGGTAGAAAGTGTGGTGTGTGTGTGTGTGTGTGTGTGTGTGTGTGTGTGTGTGTGTGTGTGTGTAGTGTGTGTGTGTGTGTGTGTGTGTGTGTGTGTGTGTGTGTGTGAGAGAGAGAGAGAGATTGCTGACTGAATAACTGCTATGACTGTTCACATAGGATGTGGTTTCACTTCTCTTTCGTCAGAGATCTTTTTATATACCTCGGTGTCTGTGCGTCCGTCACTGTGTCTGTACGTGTGTGTGCGCGCGTGTGTGTGTGTGTGTGTGTGTGTGTGTGTGCGTGCGTGCGTGCGTGCGTGTGTGAGAGAGAGAGAGAGAGAGAGTGTGACTGACATAGATGGCCTTGTTTTCCACTCTGAGGCTTTTTCGCTGCTGTTTAGAACGGAAGGGCTTTATGTAAGTCTGAGCTGCTGTGAGAGACGCACTTAGATCAAGACAGGCAACAAAAATGTACATATACACAGTAAACTATTATTTTTTATTATTATTCTAATAGGGCATGGGTCTTCAACAGGGAGTCCGGGGACCCTTAGGGGGTCCTCAGAGTTACTACAGGGGGTCCCTGCAAATCTTTGTGTGATAGAAACCTTTTTTTCTCCTTGAACCCTTGAACCCTCCTAAGCACTTGAACCCTATAGCGTCCATTTTCGGAGAACTTTAAAAATAGCTGATCTACAAGCTCACAACGCCTCGCAGTGCGAGGCGTTGTGAGCTTGTAGATCGGCTATTTTTGGCAAACAGCTTTGGTGTAGAGGGGAAGAAGAGGCAGACTAAGTACAGAGTGAAATGTCAAGTTTATTAAGTATTGAAGGTTTCAAGTGGTTAAACATCTGAAAACACAAATTGACATGAATCCAAAATACACTGATGATTGTGCTGTCAACAATGAAACTGGAATATGGAAGGTTGTGGGGGGTCCCTGCTTCATCTCTCTCTCTCAATTATGAGAGGAGAGATAGCCTGAAAACGTTGAAGACCCCTGTAATATAGGGCATAGCAGTGGGCGTGGTTTTTCAATTCAATGAGAGAATCAACTCCCCCCTGGATCTAAACCCTGAAAGAACGCTTTCCTTAAAACGTTTCCTCAAGTCCCCCCCCCCTTTCTGTCTGTTACCTAAACTGTACAATCAATACTCACACGTCTGCATTGTACAGTATAGGCTATATCAATTAGTCCAAGAGCTGATTCTTTATCTTTCCTTTTTCTTCTTCGTTTGAGTTGCAGCCATGCAGTCAGCAGGGCTGTCCATCCAGTTTCTCTCTCTATTTGTTTTCATTAACAATGCACTTTAATAGCGAACTTGGCCTTATAGTGTTTTCTAGAGAATCCTCTCGGACTTGGCTCAAGGACAGAGAGAGAGAGAGAGAGAGAGAGAGAGAGAGAGAGAGAGAGAGATGAGAGGAGATGAGAGAGAGAGAGAGAGAGAGAGAGAGGAGAGAGGAGAGAGAGCAGGCTCGTGCACACATAGACATGAAAGGGGCTTGAGCCCCTGGCCTGTTATCCGTCTGTAAAAAAAGTGCCCTCTCCAGACCATGCATGCAGTTTTTTACTATGGTGTGAAAGAAATGGAAATGCCCCTCTTTCCATGCCATACCTGAAGGCAGCATTCAAGAGAATAGCCTTGTCCAAACTCTCCTGAACTTGAAAGCAGCATCTTATGTGAAAGAATCGCCCTCTCTTGTGTAGAAATCCATGCCGTTACGCCACATTTCCAGTATTGACTTGATTATGCTTAGTTCAGTGTGGTATCAAGCACCGAAAAATAGCCGACCTCCAGCTCAAGCGTGACGCGTTGTGAGCTTGTAGGTCTGCTATTTTCTATATTTCCACTAAAAGGCCCTTTTAGACATTTCAGCCCCTGCCTCTCTAACATTCTCTGCCACGTCCAGAGAGAGAGAGAGAGAGAGAGAGAGGAGAGAGAGAGACGAGAGAGAGAAGAGAGAGAGAGAGAGAGAGAGAGAGAGACAGAGAGAGAGAGAGAGAGGAGAGAGAGAGAGAGAGAGAGAGAGAGGATTTATAATCATATTAGGTAGGGCTGCTTCCCCCCGACCGCTTCTACCTCTTTGCCTCTCTCTCTTTCTCTCTCACTCCATCACTCTCCCTCTGTCATTCCTCCTTTACTCTCTCTCTCTCTTCTCTGTCACTACCTGCTCTCTCACTCACATTTGTCTCTTATGTCTCTCTATTACCCTCTCTCTCTCTCTCTCTCTCTCTCTCTCTCTCTCTCTCTCTCTCTCAGTGGCGTCAGTTCAGCAAAAGCCTGGGTCAAGACAAAGGCGGGAGTCCTGAAAAATCGGGTTTTGTCCGTTTTCTCCTCGGGTTTCTACGGTTTCTTGGGCTGGATATGGCAGCCTGGAACGGTTGTTCAAGTGCACAAAGCGTGCCACAATTAACAATAATGCATTGCACCTGTGCAGCTGACCTGCGGAACCTCGGAATATACCATCTTGTCAAGATGGGGAGAATACAAGTGTGGAGAATATAATTATAATACCTGGTTAAAGTGACCATTTTGTAACATTTTGCATTTGTATTTATTTGACTGTAATTTAACAACATAATAACCAGCGCAGATAGACAAAGAGACATTCATGGATTTATATTTAAAAGTAACTTTTATTTCCCCCCCACCCCCCCCCCCCCCAGTGGCGTTTCTGAAAATTGTGGGGCCCCCCTGCGAGGAGGTGGGTGGGGGCCCTTTTGCAAATGATGCGCAGATACTCTACCGACTCGTCGAGTCGAGGGGAGCACATATAAATACACAATTAAGCTTTTAATACCACAACTTTTACACCACCAACAAGCGGAGTATGAACATGATTAGTGCCAACTCTACCAGAGGGAGCTTGACACTAGAAACACAGCTGTAAACACAAAGCAATCTGTTGGACATTGTGTTTGATATGTCCATTCTAAACAACTGTTGCAGTGGGCCGCTAGGCTAGGGGGCTGCCCAGTGGCAAAAAAAAAAAAAACATTTTTTTTTTTTTTGTTTTTTTTTTTTGGGGGCCCCCCTCTGCTGGGGGCCCCCCCGCCTTGCGGGGGTTGCGGGGGTCTCCCCTACGCCACTGCCCCCCCCCCCTGTAGCAGCTGCATACCACTGCCATACCCAATTGACACCCCTGCTCTCTTTCCCTTCCCTCTCCATTCTCTCTCTCTCTCTCTCTCTCTCTCCCTCTCTCTCTCTCTCTCTCTCTCTCTCTCTCTCTCTCTCTCTCTCTCTCCCCCCCCACTCCTCTTAGTCACGAGGCTTATAGGGCCGAGCCAGACATTGAATCATATTAAGAGGATGAAAATATTGGCAAGTTCTCACACCACGGTTTCATTAATGGAACTCTCCATTTTCTGCACTCTCGTGTTAAACGAACCCCATCCTCCCTTTTCACACGTACGCACACACACACACACACACATACTTGTTTTTGCTACATCGTGGGACAATCAGACAACGGCGTCCCTCCTGGGGACCCCCCTTTCTAGACATGCTACAGCTCTGAAAAAAATCAGGCATGACCAGAAAAAAATCAGGAACAAGATTCTGACTTTAAATTATCAAAATTCAATACTTTTTCTCCCAGATCTGACTGGGTCGTCCCACGTGGGGATGTCAGATACAACCATCTTCGTGGGGACACCATAACACACTTTCAGATATGTCTTCCTGGGGACACCATAACACACTTTCAGATATGTCTTCCTGGGGACACCATAACACACTTTCAGATATGTCTTCCTGGGGACACCATAACACACTTTCAGATATGTCTTCCTGGGGACACCTTAACACACTTTCAGATATGTCTTCCTGGGGACACCATAACACACTTTCAGATTAATGTCTTCCTGAGGACACCAGGGAGGTCAGGGAGCTGCGTTTTAGAGTTTGGAGATCATATCACGAAGTTGGGCCACTGACAGAGAAAGCTGTCTTGCCCAGCTCTGTCTGAGTATGAGGAAGCTTGAGTCTAATAATTGATCATGGTCACTATTGGTTCAACCCCCATAAACAAGTACCAGAGTATCCAGATCAGTTATTCACCCTGACAGACTGCAGAGATAGACTGTGTTGGTCTTGGGACCGCCACAAAGCATGATGGAGGTCAGATCAAATCACTAACTTAGTCATGTGCCGCTGTATTAAAATGGCAACTTACTGACTCGTCGAGCAACACTGGACTGGACTGGACAAAAAGGTTTGTCCATTTCAGAATGAACTACCTGTAGAAAACTTGCTCAGTAAAGCACAGACCAGACAGAGAGTGAAGTTGTCAGTTTGCTTGTATCAAACAATCATTCATTCATGATTCATTATGGTACAGTACCCACAGACAAGTTAATGAGTTATACTTAGTAATGATTCAAGGTAGATATTTCTGCCATCAGGTTGAGGTTGAGACACTCAGCTACACTAGGAACATGCCTACAGGAAGAAATACAAAAAATGTGGGAAGACAGCACAAAAGACTTGTGTACTGTTGCGATAGAAGGCTAGAGAATGGATTACAACCACCCTATGGACTGCTAGCATTGTATATATAAACAGTTCTGCTACCTTTAAATGCATTTTACATCAAATACTTTAAAATCACTGCAGAAAAAAAGCAGCTTTTTGTCCTAAAGCAACTGCAAAAGATGTCTGCCATTTGTTATACCCTGAATGTATATATACGTATATATAATAACAAAATGTGACAGCTGTTTACACTGTGCTGTGCCCCTACAACTCTTTTATGTTCCCCTCTTTCAACTGTATTTATAGTTAGACACTTGCTTTGGCAATTCAAATGTACATTTTCTCCTGCCAATAAAACCCCTTTGATTTGAAAATGAATTCTTATAACTCTCCACATTTTTCTGGGTTCACCATAGCACAGATATACTACTTCACACACTCTTCAGGTATTACTTAAATTTATTTCCAGTCTGAACAGAAGGTACTGTCTAAGACAGTAGCCTAAATGTAACGGTGCATACAGTACTGCAAATACAGTTATGTAACAATTGAACTGTAACAATTGAATTGAAATCTCACATTTCAAACATTGCAATAAGGGCACTCCAAAACAAAAGTCCATCACAAAAGTGATTTATGCTGCACTCACTGTTAAGTTAAAGCATGCGTCCTGTGCTTCCCCTGCGTGGAGGAAAGCAGTGTCTATTGTCCCCTAATGAAGTCACGGTTTGAATGAAGCTTGCCTCGTGGCTTAAGGCCAGTGACTTGCATAGGGAATGAACAGACACTGGTCTCCCCTCTCCTCCCTACAGTGAAATACAGGATCATGTTTTAACAGGAACACTACAACAGAATAACACCCAGGTACTGTATTAATGAAATGTAGTGCTGCCTGGACAAATACTCGAGGTACTGTCTAAGGCAGTACATCTGGCAGTGCAAATACAGTAGTTCAAATTAGTCATTATGCATCAATAGAACTATAAAATCTGACAGCTCAGAGATTACAACAAAAGCAGTCAAAAACAAAAGACTGTTACGCCAGTAACTTAGAATAGAACTGCCATAGACTGCACTCACTGTTAAAGCATTTGTCCCGCTTGCCCTGCGTGGAGGAAAGCAGTGTCTATTGTCCCCTAATGAAGTCACGGTTTGAATGAAGCTTGCCTCGTGGCTTAAGGACAGTGACTTGCATAGGGAATGAACAGACACTGGTCTCCCCTCTCCTCCCTACAGTGAAATACAGGATCATGTTTTAACAGGAACAGTAAAACAGAATAACACCCAGGTACTGTATTAATGAAATGTAGTGCTGCCTGGACAAATACTCGAGGTACTGTCTAAGGCAGTACATCTGGCAGTGCAAATACAGTAGTTCAAATTAGTCATTATGCATCAATAGAACTATAAAATCTGACAGCTCAGAGATTACAACAAAAGCAGTCAAAAACAAAAGACTGTTACGCCAGTAACTTAGAATAGAACTGCCTTAGGCATAGAACTGCCATAGACTGCACTCACTGTTAAAGCATTTGTCCCGCTTGCCCTGCGTGGAGGAAAGCAGTGTCTATTGTCCCCTAATGAAGTCACGGTTTGAATGAAGCTTGCCTTGTGGCTTAAGGACAGTGACTTGCATAAGGAATGAACAGACACTGGTCTCCCCTCTCCTCCCTACAGTGAAATACAGGATCATGTTTTAACAGGAACAGTAAAACAGAATAACACCCAGGTACTGTATTAATGAAATGTAGTGCTGCCTGGACAAATACTCGAGGTACTGTCTAAGGCAGTACATCTGGCAGTGCAAATACAGTAGTTCAAATTAGTCATTATGCATCAATAGAACTATAAAATCTGACAGCTCAGAGATTACAACAAAAGCAGTCAAAAACAAAAGACTGTTACGCCAGTAACTTAGAATAGAACTGCCATAGACTGCACTCACTGTTAAAGCATTTGTCCCGCTTGCCCTGCGTGGAGGAAAGCAGTGTCTATTGTCCCCTAATGAAGTCACGGTTTGAATGAAGCTTGCCTCGTGGCTTAAGGACAGTGACTTGCATAAGGAATGAACAGACACTGGTCTCCCCTCTCCTCCCTACAGTGAAATACAGGATCATGTTTTAACAGGAACACTATAACAGAATAACACCCAGGTACTGTATTAATGAAATGTAGTGCTGCCTGGACAAATACTCGAGGTACTGTCTAAGGCAGTACATCTGGCAGTGCAAATACAGTAGTTCAAATTAGTCATTATGCATCAATAGAACTATAAAATCTGACAGCTCAGAGATTACAACAAAAGCAGTCAAAAACAAAAGACTGTTACGCCAGTAACTTAGAATAGAACTGCCTTAGGCATAGAACTGCCATAGACTGCACTCACTGTTAAAGCATTTGTCCCGCTTGCCCTGCGTGGAGGAAAGCAGTGTCTATTGTCCCCTAATGAAGTCACGGTTTGAATGAAGCTTGCCTTGTGGCTTAAGGACAGTGACTTGCATAGGGAATGAACAGACACTGGTCTCCCCTCTCCTCCCTACAGTGAAATACAGGATCATGTTTTAACAGGAACACAATAACATAATAACACTCAGGTACAGGATCATGTTTTAAGAGTGCAGAAGTAGTTTTCTACATCTTCTGCATCCTCCTCTTTAGGGTGGCAATTTTGTTATGGACATAATATTTTACAGATTTCCAATCTCTCTTTATAAGTGCAGGCTCTGCTTTCAGACACTTGTCACATGCACTTTTGTCTGGGACCTTACAAGTATTTATAGCTCTCTTAAAGTTCCTCTCCACGGCCTCTCTCTCTTCTGGTTCCCAATTCTTCCTCTTTTCTTGCCGAGCTAAAACGAAAAAGGAATAACCGATTTGTGTAGTATTATTTTTAACCTAAAAGCTACAATTATTTCTACCACTGGCTATTTCTACACAGATTCAGCATTTGATTGGCCAGTGTAGTTTCATTTTGTAGTGTGTTGTATGTTTTGCACATCACACTTTGTTACTCTGTTTAACAACTGATTTTGTATATAAAGGTAAACAAACAAAAACATGTTAGCCTTTATGCAGCAACAAAGTAACGCTGAACTTTGAAGTCAAGGGAAATCTCACTGTGCTTATACTGTAACACTCCAAATTATCATACCATACATACACATAATGTGTGTGTTAGTCTGCGCAAGACCAACACTAAAAACTACTACAACTAAAAACTAACCAAACGCTATTTCGTGCTCGGACAGAGACAGACGCAGCCAGGAACACACAGAGCTGTCAAAATATCCTTACCTCTTTTTGGCTCCGTCTGTCTGGCTCCTGTCGGTGCTGACCCACTCCGTTTAGCAACTGTTGGAACAACAAGATCATTGTTAATTGCCACGTAGGTCAAGTAAGGCGGAGATTCTCCTACTATGCTACACATTTCCAAACTTGGTCTGGATCAAACTTAAGTCTGGTGGGAAATTACCAGTGTTTGTCAGTAACAAATTACATATTACTGTAATATTATTAGCTTTTCCAGCAAAAGTAGTGTAACGATATTACTGCCAAAACACACCTCATTACTCATTACAAATGAGCTTGTTGTTGCATGATGTGAAAATAGAACATATTTACAAGCTATCAGCAGATAACAGCAGAGATGTGCAGTAGTTTGTAGATCCTAATTACAAATGAGCTTGTTGTTGCATGATGTGAAAATAGAACAGATTTACAAGCTATCAGCAGATAACAACAGAGATGTGCAGGAGTTTGTAGATCCTAATCCACCGCAGCATTCTGCACACGACATACACTACAAGTTGTCTCTAAACAGATTGTGTTGTACATCTCTATAATTTTGCGGGTGGCAGGGGGGAACTGGGGAAAGTAATAAAGTAATGTAACATATTACTCTTTGATTCAAGTAATAAGTAATGTATTAGTAATGTATTACTTTTTCTAAGGGGTCATAAGGAAATAGTACAGCAAGTGTCCAATATCCTTACCTGTTTTTGGCTCCGTCTGTCCGACTCCTGCTGACCCACTCTGTTTAGCAACTGTTGAATGACAAGAACAACATTATTCTGTTAGTGCCACAGATAGGCCAAGTAAAGCTACGGGCATTGATTGCTACACATCTCCAAACTTGGTGAGAATCGACACATGCAACAGACTGGCCGATCGCCCTGAATTGTTGCGCAGGTTCTCCAAGATAGCGCCGCCCATGGCTGCTGTGGTGACTACGTGTTGTGTTCTGTTAGTGTTTTTTGTGTTTGTCTGTTTTTTTGTTTTTGTATGTTATATGTGAAAAAATTGATTTGAATGCAAAAATGTAGTATGCCAAAGCAAATTCCTATGTGTATTACACAATGGTTAATAAAGAAATCTGAATCTGAATTTGACAAAGCCACTTAGACCACCCAGCTGACCTGGGTCAGATAAAAAGGAAAACCCTGTCCAATATCCTTACCTCCGGTTGGCACCGCCTCCCCATCTTGCAGCGATCCGCTCAGGCCATCAACAGTTGGCACCGCCTCCCCATCTTGCAGCGATCCGCTCAGGCCATCAACAGTTGGCACCGCCTCCCCATCTTGCAGCGATCCGCTCAGGCCATCAACTATATAATGACAAGTCAAATATTATTTAAGTAAATGTGCAGGAGATAATTGTGTCTGCCATCTCTCCCTGTAATGTCTTTGTGTCAATTACAAATGGCGAGAGCTGTAAAAGGGTGGCCGTCTCCAAGCTGATAACTGTGAGAAGCAAACAACTGGCAAGAACATTGGAACATCAACTGTTCCGTTTTGCATGTGACAGTGAAAAACAACATTATGCTAAAATGTGTTATGTATCTCAACAGTCGAGGGGTGCTATAAAGATGTAACAGAATATGTGCTGCTGTAATGATCAAAGTATATACCTTCCATGACCTCAGGCCCCTCACACATGTTGTTGTCATCACACGTGCCGTCCCCACACCCGTCCTCAAACGCGTCGTCCTCACACACTTCTAAGGATTAAAGGCACATTTTCAAGATTTTTCTAAAAAATGCATATATATATATATAAGCTTGTAGCATGGCACAATGGCACTCGGTGCTGCACTACGAGCTTGCGCATCTGTTAAATTTCAATAGCTAAAGTATAACAATGCATGAAACACCCACCATCTGGATCGATGTGAATTTCATCCAGGTTCTTGCCTTGGAATTCTCCCATTCGTCCCTTCTCCATGGCCAGGAGCACTTTGCTCACCCTGGCGAGCTGCAGGGTGCTCTCCGGAAGCCTATAAAACTTGTCGTGAACTCGGATGCTATGTCCCATAAAATCTGCTAGCTGCCCCCGCTCCGTATCTCTTAGATTCAGAACCGTTGAAAGGGTTGCTAGTTGTTTCCTCAGTTTGGTTCCTGTAATTGCTAGGGGATTCTTGAGGTCACACAGTTTGGTGTACTCTCTGAGAATATCACTGGTGCGAAAGAATGACATACTGGTGGGTATGGCGAATAGATAGGGGTTGTCCTCAAGGACACCACATTCATTTCTGTATTCACAGAGACAGACCACTGATTCCAGCATTAGCGGAGTTAATAGAACGGGTACCTTGTTTTCACACTTTCCCTCAATTTCGATTCTCGCAAAGTGTGTGCACAGCCTTTTCTCGAGGTCAGAGAGAGCATAGTTGATGTCTTCGTGGTTGGACGATTTGTCTCTCGACAAGAAGTCTTGTAGCTTAATCTGGTTCATCTCGCCTTGTCTGCGACGGTTGAAAAGCATAACCTGAACTTGAGTGACCCTGGACAGTTTCCTCCAGTTCTCCATAGACACTGTAGACTTGAGATCCTCAAGGTATTGCTGCTGCTCTTTCTGTAAGTACTTGTGCAATTTTGCGACGTCTTCAGTCAGAGGAAGAAGCAGTGGGGCATTCCACTTGGCTTGAGACAGGGTCTTCCGACATTCATTTGTTACATCCTCAGCCCATCTTGCGTCGTAGATCCTTTGGAAGTTAAGTGCTTCTTCAGCCAACTGTTTGTCTCCGCT
>NC_137821.1:55028181-55116225 GCF_963921795.1 Nannobrachium achirus | reverse complement strand
CACACACACACACACACACACATACTTGTTTTTGCTACATCGTGGGACAATCAGACAACGGCGTCCCTCCTGGGGACCCCCCTTTCTAGACATGCTACAGCTCTGAAAAAAATCAGGCATGACCAGAAAAAAATCAGGAACAAGATTCTGACTTTAAATTATCAAAATTCAATACTTTTTCTCCCAGATCTGACTGGGTCGTCCCACGTGGGGATGTCAGATACAACCATCTTCGTGGGGACACCATAACACACTTTCAGATATGTCTTCCTGGGGACACCATAACACACTTTCAGATATGTCTTCCTGGGGACACCATAACACACTTTCAGATATGTCTTCCTGGGGACACCATAACACACTTTCAGATATGTCTTCCTGGGGACACCTTAACACACTTTCAGATATGTCTTCCTGGGGACACCATAACACACTTTCAGATTAATGTCTTCCTGAGGACACCAGGGAGGTCAGGGAGCTGCGTTTTAGAGTTTGGAGATCATATCACGAAGTTGGGCCACTGACAGAGAAAGCTGTCTTGCCCAGCTCTGTCTGAGTATGAGGAAGCTTGAGTCTAATAATTGATCATGGTCACTATTGGTTCAACCCCCATAAACAAGTACCAGAGTATCCAGATCAGTTATTCACCCTGACAGACTGCAGAGATAGACTGTGTTGGTCTTGGGACCGCCACAAAGCATGATGGAGGTCAGATCAAATCACTAACTTAGTCATGTGCCGCTGTATTAAAATGGCAACTTACTGACTCGTCGAGCAACACTGGACTGGACTGGACAAAAAGGTTTGTCCATTTCAGAATGAACTACCTGTAGAAAACTTGCTCAGTAAAGCACAGACCAGACAGAGAGTGAAGTTGTCAGTTTGCTTGTATCAAACAATCATTCATTCATGATTCATTATGGTACAGTACCCACAGACAAGTTAATGAGTTATACTTAGTAATGATTCAAGGTAGATATTTCTGCCATCAGGTTGAGGTTGAGACACTCAGCTACACTAGGAACATGCCTACAGGAAGAAATACAAAAAATGTGGGAAGACAGCACAAAAGACTTGTGTACTGTTGCGATAGAAGGCTAGAGAATGGATTACAACCACCCTATGGACTGCTAGCATTGTATATATAAACAGTTCTGCTACCTTTAAATGCATTTTACATCAAATACTTTAAAATCACTGCAGAAAAAAAGCAGCTTTTTGTCCTAAAGCAACTGCAAAAGATGTCTGCCATTTGTTATACCCTGAATGTATATATACGTATATATAATAACAAAATGTGACAGCTGTTTACACTGTGCTGTGCCCCTACAACTCTTTTATGTTCCCCTCTTTCAACTGTATTTATAGTTAGACACTTGCTTTGGCAATTCAAATGTACATTTTCTCCTGCCAATAAAACCCCTTTGATTTGAAAATGAATTCTTATAACTCTCCACATTTTTCTGGGTTCACCATAGCACAGATATACTACTTCACACACTCTTCAGGTATTACTTAAATTTATTTCCAGTCTGAACAGAAGGTACTGTCTAAGACAGTAGCCTAAATGTAACGGTGCATACAGTACTGCAAATACAGTTATGTAACAATTGAACTGTAACAATTGAATTGAAATCTCACATTTCAAACATTGCAATAAGGGCACTCCAAAACAAAAGTCCATCACAAAAGTGATTTATGCTGCACTCACTGTTAAGTTAAAGCATGCGTCCTGTGCTTCCCCTGCGTGGAGGAAAGCAGTGTCTATTGTCCCCTAATGAAGTCACGGTTTGAATGAAGCTTGCCTCGTGGCTTAAGGCCAGTGACTTGCATAGGGAATGAACAGACACTGGTCTCCCCTCTCCTCCCTACAGTGAAATACAGGATCATGTTTTAACAGGAACACTACAACAGAATAACACCCAGGTACTGTATTAATGAAATGTAGTGCTGCCTGGACAAATACTCGAGGTACTGTCTAAGGCAGTACATCTGGCAGTGCAAATACAGTAGTTCAAATTAGTCATTATGCATCAATAGAACTATAAAATCTGACAGCTCAGAGATTACAACAAAAGCAGTCAAAAACAAAAGACTGTTACGCCAGTAACTTAGAATAGAACTGCCATAGACTGCACTCACTGTTAAAGCATTTGTCCCGCTTGCCCTGCGTGGAGGAAAGCAGTGTCTATTGTCCCCTAATGAAGTCACGGTTTGAATGAAGCTTGCCTCGTGGCTTAAGGACAGTGACTTGCATAAGGAATGAACAGACACTGGTCTCCCCTCTCCTCCCTACAGTGAAATACAGGATCATGTTTTAACAGGAACACTATAACAGAATAACACCCAGGTACTGTATTAATGAAATGTAGTGCTGCCTGGACAAATACTCGAGGTACTGTCTAAGGCAGTACATCTGGCAGTGCAAATACAGTAGTTCAAATTAGTCATTATGCATCAATAGAACTATAAAATCTGACAGCTCAGAGATTACAACAAAAGCAGTCAAAAACAAAAGACTGTTACGCCAGTAACTTAGAATAGAACTGCCTTAGGCATAGAACTGCCATAGACTGCACTCACTGTTAAAGCATTTGTCCCGCTTGCCCTGCGTGGAGGAAAGCAGTGTCTATTGTCCCCTAATGAAGTCACGGTTTGAATGAAGCTTGCCTTGTGGCTTAAGGACAGTGACTTGCATAGGGAATGAACAGACACTGGTCTCCCCTCTCCTCCCTACAGTGAAATACAGGATCATGTTTTAACAGGAACAGTAAAACAGAATAACACCCAGGTACTGTATTAATGAAATGTAGTGCTGCCTGGACAAATACTCGAGGTACTGTCTAAGGCAGTACATCTGGCAGTGCAAATACAGTAGTTCAAATTAGTCATTATGCATCAATAGAACTATAAAATCTGACAGCTCAGAGATTACAACAAAAGCAGTCAAAAACAAAAGACTGTTACGCCAGTAACTTAGAATAGAACTGCCTTAGGCATAGAACTGCCATAGACTGCACTCACTGTTAAAGCATTTGTCCCGCTTGCCCTGCGTGGAGGAAAGCAGTGTCTATTGTCCCCTAATGAAGTCACGGTTTGAATGAAGCTTGCCTTGTGGCTTAAGGACAGTGACTTGCATAAGGAATGAACAGACACTGGTCTCCCCTCTCCTCCCTACAGTGAAATACAGGATCATGTTTTAACAGGAACAGTAAAACAGAATAACACCCAGGTACTGTATTAATGAAATGTAGTGCTGCCTGGACAAATACTCGAGGTACTGTCTAAGGCAGTACATCTGGCAGTGCAAATACAGTAGTTCAAATTAGTCATTATGCATCAATAGAACTATAAAATCTGACAGCTCAGAGATTACAACAAAAGCAGTCAAAAACAAAAGACTGTTACGCCAGTAACTTAGAATAGAACTGCCATAGACTGCACTCACTGTTAAAGCATTTGTCCCGCTTGCCCTGCGTGGAGGAAAGCAGTGTCTATTGTCCCCTAATGAAGTCACGGTTTGAATGAAGCTTGCCTTGTGGCTTAAGGACAGTGACTTGCATAGGGAATGAACAGACACTGGTCTCCCCTCTCCTCCCTACAGTGAAATACAGGATCATGTTTTAACAGGAACACAATAACATAATAACACTCAGGTACAGGATCATGTTTTAAGAGTGCAGAAGTAGTTTTCTACATCTTCTGCATCCTCCTCTTTAGGGTGGCAATTTTGTTATGGACATAATATTTTACAGATTTCCAATCTCTCTTTATAAGTGCAGGCTCTGCTTTCAGACACTTGTCACATGCACTTTTGTCTGGGACCTTACAAGTATTTATAGCTCTCTTAAAGTTCCTCTCCACGGCCTCTCTCTCTTCTGGTTCCCAATTCTTCCTCTTTTCTTGCCGAGCTAAAACGAAAAAGGAATAACCGATTTGTGTAGTATTATTTTTAACCTAAAAGCTACAATTATTTCTACCACTGGCTATTTCTACACAGATTCAGCATTTGATTGGCCAGTGTAGTTTCATTTTGTAGTGTGTTGTATGTTTTGCACATCACACTTTGTTACTCTGTTTAACAACTGATTTTGTATATAAAGGTAAACAAACAAAAACATGTTAGCCTTTATGCAGCAACAAAGTAACGCTGAACTTTGAAGTCAAGGGAAATCTCACTGTGCTTATACTGTAACACTCCAAATTATCATACCATACATACACATAATGTGTGTGTTAGTCTGCGCAAGACCAACACTAAAAACTACTACAACTAAAAACTAACCAAACGCTATTTCGTGCTCGGACAGAGACAGACGCAGCCAGGAACACACAGAGCTGTCAAAATATCCTTACCTCTTTTTGGCTCCGTCTGTCTGGCTCCTGTCGGTGCTGACCCACTCCGTTTAGCAACTGTTGGAACAACAAGATCATTGTTAATTGCCACGTAGGTCAAGTAAGGCGGAGATTCTCCTACTATGCTACACATTTCCAAACTTGGTCTGGATCAAACTTAAGTCTGGTGGGAAATTACCAGTGTTTGTCAGTAACAAATTACATATTACTGTAATATTATTAGCTTTTCCAGCAAAAGTAGTGTAACGATATTACTGCCAAAACACACCTCATTACTCATTACAAATGAGCTTGTTGTTGCATGATGTGAAAATAGAACATATTTACAAGCTATCAGCAGATAACAGCAGAGATGTGCAGTAGTTTGTAGATCCTAATTACAAATGAGCTTGTTGTTGCATGATGTGAAAATAGAACAGATTTACAAGCTATCAGCAGATAACAACAGAGATGTGCAGGAGTTTGTAGATCCTAATCCACCGCAGCATTCTGCACACGACATACACTACAAGTTGTCTCTAAACAGATTGTGTTGTACATCTCTATAATTTTGCGGGTGGCAGGGGGGAACTGGGGAAAGTAATAAAGTAATGTAACATATTACTCTTTGATTCAAGTAATAAGTAATGTATTAGTAATGTATTACTTTTTCTAAGGGGTCATAAGGAAATAGTACAGCAAGTGTCCAATATCCTTACCTGTTTTTGGCTCCGTCTGTCCGACTCCTGCTGACCCACTCTGTTTAGCAACTGTTGAATGACAAGAACAACATTATTCTGTTAGTGCCACAGATAGGCCAAGTAAAGCTACGGGCATTGATTGCTACACATCTCCAAACTTGGTGAGAATCGACACATGCAACAGACTGGCCGATCGCCCTGAATTGTTGCGCAGGTTCTCCAAGATAGCGCCGCCCATGGCTGCTGTGGTGACTACGTGTTGTGTTCTGTTAGTGTTTTTTGTGTTTGTCTGTTTTTTTGTTTTTGTATGTTATATGTGAAAAAATTGATTTGAATGCAAAAATGTAGTATGCCAAAGCAAATTCCTATGTGTATTACACAATGGTTAATAAAGAAATCTGAATCTGAATTTGACAAAGCCACTTAGACCACCCAGCTGACCTGGGTCAGATAAAAAGGAAAACCCTGTCCAATATCCTTACCTCCGGTTGGCACCGCCTCCCCATCTTGCAGCGATCCGCTCAGGCCATCAACAGTTGGCACCGCCTCCCCATCTTGCAGCGATCCGCTCAGGCCATCAACAGTTGGCACCGCCTCCCCATCTTGCAGCGATCCGCTCAGGCCACATCAACTATATAATGACAAGTCAAATATTATTTAAGTAAATGTGCAGGAGATAATTGTGTCTGCCATCTCTCCCTGTAATGTCTTTGTGTCAATTACAAATGGCGAGAGCTGTAAAAGGGTGGCCGTCTCCAAGCTGATAACTGTGAGAAGCAAACAACTGGCAAGAACATTGGAACATCAACTGTTCCGTTTTGCATGTGACAGTGAAAAACAACATTATGCTAAAATGTGTTATGTATCTCAACAGTCGAGGGGTGCTATAAAGATGTAACAGAATATGTGCTGCTGTAATGATCAAAGTATATACCTTCCATGACCTCAGGCCCCTCACACATGTTGTTGTCATCACACGTGCCGTCCCCACACCCGTCCTCAAACGCGTCGTCCTCACACACTTCTAAGGATTAAAGGCACATTTTCAAGATTTTTCTAAAAAATGCATATATATATATATAAGCTTGTAGCATGGCACAATGGCACTCGGTGCTGCACTACGAGCTTGCGCATCTGTTAAATTTCAATAGCTAAAGTATAACAATGCATGAAACACCCACCATCTGGATCGATGTGAATTTCATCCAGGTTCTTGCCTTGGAATTCTCCCATTCGTCCCTTCTCCATGGCCAGGAGCACTTTGCTCACCCTGGCGAGCTGCAGGGTGCTCTCCGGAAGCCTATAAAACTTGTCGTGAACTCGGATGCTATGTCCCATAAAATCTGCTAGCTGCCCCCGCTCCGTATCTCTTAGATTCAGAACCGTTGAAAGGGTTGCTAGTTGTTTCCTCAGTTTGGTTCCTGTAATTGCTAGGGGATTCTTGAGGTCACACAGTTTGGTGTACTCTCTGAGAATATCACTGGTGCGAAAGAATGACATACTGGTGGGTATGGCGAATAGATAGGGGTTGTCCTCAAGGACACCACATTCATTTCTGTATTCACAGAGACAGACCACTGATTCCAGCATTAGCGGAGTTAATAGAACGGGTACCTTGTTTTCACACTTTCCCTCAATTTCGATTCTCGCAAAGTGTGTGCACAGCCTTTTCTCGAGGTCAGAGAGAGCATAGTTGATGTCTTCGTGGTTGGACGATTTGTCTCTCGACAAGAAGTCTTGTAGCTTAATCTGGTTCATCTCGCCTTGTCTGCGACGGTTGAAAAGCATAACCTGAACTTGAGTGACCCTGGACAGTTTCCTCCAGTTCTCCATAGACACTGTAGACTTGAGATCCTCAAGGTATTGCTGCTGCTCTTTCTGTAAGTACTTGTGCAATTTTGCGACGTCTTCAGTCAGAGGAAGAAGCAGTGGGGCATTCCACTTGGCTTGAGACAGGGTCTTCCGACATTCATTTGTTACATCCTCAGCCCATCTTGCGTCGTAGATCCTTTGGAAGTTAAGTGCTTCTTCAGCCAACTGTTTGTCTCCGCTGATGAGAGCACGACCCTCCAGAAGAATCGCAAGTTTCTTGAGGCTGTATCCAAGTTTCATTGGAAGACTGTCAGCTCTCTCTTTTCTTGTATGTGTTCGTCCGACATATTTCACTGCCTCCACTGTAAGCTCATAGTTCTTTGGCTGGATGTAATCTCTGATACTCTTCAGTGGCGTGATCTCACTTCCATAAAGGACAAGTCGCCCCAGCTCTCTTAACTTACTCCGGATGTAGTCATGTTTCGCAGCGTTGGATCCGTGCCTCTTGTAGAGGGACTTTGCTAACTCCATAATGCACCAGTCTTTTTCGACTGCATCTGCGATGCGATCCCTTTTCAATTTACTCAAGACATTCCAAACACCTTTGGACACTCCATGGGGGATGGGTTCGGCTAATGCACACAAGGCCTGGACTCTTGTTTTTCCAGGTTTTGGATTAACGACTTGTGGGTTGAATTTGCACTTCTTCATGTGTCTCCACAGTGACCATTTTGTGAAGCAACCTTGGCAGTGGACGCAATGCAGGACATCTTGCCCTGACATATCTTTTTTTGGCTGCTTGCTTGGTACCAGTGTCCCAGAGCCTGTTTCTAAAACTTCAACATTGTGGGCATAGTTGCCTCTGTTGCGGAGCTTATCTAAATGCATTCGCCTTTCTTTAGAATTCTTTGGGAAACTGAATGCTTTTGCAACCTCGATCTCCTTGGGATGAACGTTCTCCAAATGCCTTGCCATCTTTAAGAATGGCAACTCACAATACAAACAGAACTGTTGTTTACTGTATTTACGAGATCCGTCTGCTTTTCTTGTGACGGCAGGAATTATCACAGAGGTTCTCAAGACATTTTGGGTCTTAGTGTGTGTGGTCTTAGAGAGTGTGTGTGTGTCTGTCACATCCTGTTTGTCTCTCCTTAGTTGGACATCTATCTCTGCTGCCACATCATCACGAAGTTCCACCCGTCCCCCGCTGGTCTCCTCAAATTCACTCCCTGCTTTCACTTCCTCAGACGAATCACTGCAATATGCATTCTTATCGGCAGAGGGGGAGTATGTGATGTCTTCTGAGTCTTGTCTGTTTCTCCTTAGTTGGACATCTCTCTCTGCTGCCACATCATCACAAAGTTCCACTTGTCCCTCGCTGAAGTCCTCAAATTCACTCCCTGCTTTCACTTCCTCAGACGAATCACTGCAATATGCATTCTTATCGGCAGAGGGGGAGTATGTTTTGTCGTCTAAGTCTGAAAAGGAAGACCGATCGCTGTCGTCATCAGATAAATCTTGGGGCAGTGAGTTGAAGCCTGGACCTGTACAGGACAAACAAGACAATCTCGGTTATTTTAGTTGCCAAGTATATAAAACCTTGCAAACTAAAGAGGATTCACCAACTTACATAAGGCTACTACTAATAATAGAGGTGTAACAATACATTTTAACAGCGATATGATACGTACAACGATACATGGTTGACTCAACGATGCATGGATATATTGGTTCATTGTGGCAATACGATCTTTTACATAGTATTTCTCTTTAACCCATTTAGGCCTAGAATTATTGAATCAATAATTCTAGAATGCTTTAACCAGTGAAAAATAGCAGATATACAAGCTCACAGCAGCTGCGAGCTTGTAGATCTGCTATTTTTGAAAAAGTTGTGAAAATGTGTTCAAATCTTTGAATATATGTATTTTCAAAGCGAACGTTTGTAACTCAAATTTTGCTTCTGGGTGGTCCCTGGAACTAAATATTTTGAAATGGGGGTCCGTGGCCAAATACATATAATTTTGGGGGTCCTTCACATGAAAAGGTTTGAGAACCACTGACATAGTAGTCTCTCAAGAACAGACTAACTGAGCTCCATTCAAGTGAAAAGGACCTTTTCTTTGACGATGGCTGGTCAGATTGCTGACATAGAAACATAGGTTTTTTCAGAAAATCTTAGAAGGATTCAAAAGACACTTATAGAATCGGGTCAAAATTCAAATTTTCACGATTTTTCAAAAATAGCAGATCTACAAGCTCGCAGCGCGGCGAGCTTGTTTTCTCTTCTCCTAAACAGTTAGTTTTGCCCCAATGACTTGGGCTCAGTCACAATTACTACTGTTACATAAAGTACCTAAAACAGCAGATCAAACAGGTTTTGAGCTTGCAGATCTGCTTCAATTTTGAACAGTATCAACATTTGTCGCCACACACAATCCCTGTTACCTTCGTCGGGAGTACAGGAGTTGCCACAGTTGTAGAGGTCAGGAGGAGGTCTATTGCGCCGTGACAGGTTGTCACGGGAGAAGGGCACAGGCCTGGGGGCCGAAGAGGTGGAGGGCAGGGTGAAGAGACTATTGTAGGCGGGCAAGTGGAGGTGTCGGAGTCTGTCAGCAGCAGCATCCAGGACGTTGAGGGACGACTTGCTGTTCGAATGCTCTAGAGGGGAAACGAGGACGAGAGCAAAGATTAGTATGGGGCTGTTAAGTATGACATCATTTTGTAGGCAGAGGAGAATTTCTGCCCCCAGTTTCCGTGAATCTTTTTACTATTTTTACTATTTACACATTTTTCTTCTCTTTGTTGTTGAAAGGAAAGTGTTAGAATTATACTTTAGTCGTTATTCTTTAGTCGTTGTTTTTTGAAATAGCGAGGGACAGAAAATGCTCTGGGGGCAGATTCTCCTCTGCCTACAAAATTATGTCACGGCTTAAAAGCCCCATAGGGATATACACCATCCCAGTTGTAGACACTAGAGGCGGAATGGTAGATATCTAATGGTAAATCTCACAAATGCCCAATGTTACTGGTATTAGATAACATGAGTGTGGTGCAGAGACTGGTGGTAAAGGTAAAGAATAAATATTTTTGCCTGAAAAAGCCAGTACTCATGCTGACAGGAAACTCACCACCAGTAGCGAGAGACCAATATATCGGGAACCGATTATCGGCCGCCGATATGACCTTATTTGGGCATATCGGTATCGGTGAAATTTCCCGCCGATATAAAAATAAATTAATAAAACTGGCTGCAGTGCCTTGGAGCTGTGTGGAGTCTGTGGACTGCATTTGGAAGTGCAATGAAATACTTTGTCCAGCAGAGCGCGCCATGCACTGTTGCACACAGCTCACATTTCCTTCATAGGTCACTCACTGAGGCTAGACCTACTCTCAACACAACACAAACAGGACACACAGTACCTTTTTTGTGGAGGATGGAGATACATTTGTTCTTCAACATCTGCAGTGTGAAGGGCTGGAGTGTAAGGAGATCAACCTCATCCTCTTCGTGTGCGGAGCCACGGGATGGGTCAGACTGGATAAGTGCTACCACTTGAAAGAGTTGTTCTCCAGGGACCTGGCCAATGTCTTGTGCAAGCTGCCGCAACTCGTCCACAGGCATGGAATTCTCCTTGTTGCTGTAGGCAGGACACACAGGTGGCAGATAACTCATTACAAAAGAACACTTCTGTAGTGCTTGAGTGAGGTGTCCGGTTTATAATAATGACATGTATCAGATTAAGCTACTGTAAGTGTGAAAATCCTACTTGGTCTTCCTGCTTTTGGTGTTCCTAGATTTGGACTCTCCGAGCGACTGATCCGAGGCATTAGGCTGCAAAGAGACCCGGGGAATGTCTTTTGCAAGCTGCTGCAACTCCTTCACAGGCATGGATGTAACCCCATCTCTGTAGATAGAGGCAAGACACACAGGTGGCAGATAACTCATTACAAAAGAACACTTCTGTAGTGCTTGAGTGAGGTGTCCGGTTTATAATAATGACATGTATCAGATTAAGCTACTGTAAGTGTGAAAATCCTACTTGGTCTTTCTGCTTTTGGTGTTCCTAGATTTGGACTCTCCGAGCGACTGATCCGAGGCATTAGGCTGCAAAGAGACCCGGGGAATGTCTTTTGCAAGCTGCTGCAACTCCTTCACAGGCATGGATGTAACCCCATCTCTGTAGATAGAGGCAAGACACACAGGTGGCAGAGAACTCATTACAAAAGAACACTTCTGTAGTGCTTGAGTGAGGTGTCCGGTTTATAATAATGACATGTATCAGATTAAGCTACTGTAAGTGTGAAAATCCTACTTGGTCTTTCTGCTTTTGGTGTTCCTAGATTTGGACTCTCCGAGCGACTGATCCGAGGCATTAGGCTGCAAAGAGACCCGGGGAATGTCTTTTGCAAGCTGCTGCAACTCCTTCACAGGCATGGATGTAACCCCATCTCTGTAGATAGAGGCAAGACACACAGGTGGCAGAGAACTCATTACAAAAGAACACTTCTGTAGTGCTTGAGTGAGGTGTCCGGTTTATAATAATGACATGTATCAGATTAAGCTACTGTAAGTGTGAAAATCCTACTTGGTCTTTCTGCTTTTGGTGTTCCTAGATTTGGACTCTCCGAGCGACTGATCCGAGGCATTAGGCTGCAAAGAGACCTGGGGAATGTCTTTTGCAAGCTGCTGCAACTCCTTCACAGGCATGGATTTAACCCCGTCTCTGTAGATAGAGGCAAGACACACAGGTGGCAGAAAAGTCATTACAAAAGAACATAATAATGACATGTATCAGATTAAGCTACTGTAAGTGTGCAAATCCTACTTGGTCTTTCTGCTTTTGGCGGTTCTAGATTTGGTGTTTCCAAGCGACTCATCAGAGGCATCGGCAATGTATTCTGCAAGCTGCCGCAACTCCTCCTCAGATCTGAATTTCACCTTGTTGCTGTAGGGAGGCAGGACACAAAAAAACAGGTGGCAGAAATCTCAATACAAAAGAACACTTCTGGATTGTATGAGTGAAATGCAGACAAAATGAAGACACCAGCAATATGTGGATTCAGCAAGTAACCCTGCAGATGATCTCACACGCAGCAAGACTTTGGAGGAGCTGGTGAAGCCCAACAGATGTGTTTCAATGCGTCCAGTAGTCTGAAAGCACACCAGCATCTCCACACTGGAGAAAAACCTTTCAAGTGTATACTTTGTGACAAGAGTTTCACTACGTCATCTGATCTAAAGAGACACCAGCATGTCCACACTGGAGCAAAACCATTCCATTGTAAACACTGTGACAAGAGTCAGTCATTTAAGTAATCTGAACACACACCAGCTTACCCATACTGGAGATAAACCTTTCAACTGTACCCTAACACTGTGACAAGAGTTTCATTACATAGTCTCACCTAAAGAAACAACAGCAAAGCCTCTACAGCAGGGGTCTTCAAAGTTGTCAGGGCAAGGACCCCTTAGTTGAGAGAGATGAAGCCCACAACCTTATCATAGATTCCATATTGTTTGCCAGCACAATACATTAGGGTATTTTGGATTCATGTCAATTTGTGTTTTTTAACCACTTGAACTGTCAATACTTCTCCCCTCTACACCAAACCTCTTTGCCGAAAATAGCCGATCTACAAGCTCACAACGCCTCGCAGCGCGAGGCATTGTGAGCTTGTAGATCTGCTATTTTTGGCCAAAGTTCTCCAAATCTGGTTAAGAATCTGTCTATAAAGGAGATTTTCTTTTTCTTTTCTTTCTATCACACAAAGATTTGGAGGACCCCCTGTAGTAACTCTGAGGACCCCCTCGGGGTCCCGGACCCCCTGTTGAAGACCCTTGCTCTACAGGCTGAATTCACTAACTAATAATAATTTAGACATGTATCAGATTAAGCTAAGTGTGTTAATCCTACCTTGTGTTTCTGGCTTCTCTGAGTGGCTGCAGCAGATCAATGCCGGAAGAGCCATTAGGCTGCAGAGGAAAGGAGTAAGACCAGAGTTAAGAGGCATAAAGAAGGGGGAAAAAAACAAACAAACAAAAAAACAGGTCCCTCTAAGTGTGAATGTATTTTATACATCTAGGCTGAATCTTCCTCTGCACATACTGTACACCTACTCCAACTCACATGTCAAGGACCAAAATGCTCCAGTGTTGTTTTCAAAGACAAGACGAAACATGTTCAGCGACTACCTTTTTACACTGACAAAAACTAAATTGAAATTGAATGAAAACAAGCTCTGATGAATACAAACTAGACTAAAATAATTGGAAGGGACTAGTGGGCCAGTATATCCACTATAAATAAGTCATTGTACACTTGGTTTCATGATGTAAATAGCCGATCTACAACCTCACAACATGTTGTGATGCGGTATAGATCTGCTATTTTCAGCAAGGGTGAAATCACTCATTAAGACGGCATCAAGGCCTGCCAAATTACATTTTATATATTATTGTTATCATCAACAACCAGGCCTGGAATTTCGTCATTTTAGGGGCAAGGCCACTTTGAGGGCACAAAGGCCAAATGCCAGGGCAGGAAGGCCATCGAATAAAACAAGATTTTAGAATAATTAATAAAACAATTCGTTTAATTTAAGGGTTAAGGATCTATCTGGTGTGAAATAAATAAATTGGTATTTACAATCTGATCCATGCACAAATCAAAGTTACTAGATTGGTTTAAAAATGACGACTCAACAAAAGACACTGGTGTCTGCATGACAAGAAAGAGACACTGACATGAGAAGACAGAGACAGAGGGGAGTAGTACAGTCAGCTGCTGGGGGCATTGAGGCCACTGTGGCCTCAGGTCATGTCATTTTTTGGAGGGGCAGATGGCCAAACTGAAGGGCCACTGAACGACGGCCATGGCCTTCATGGACTCCTTTGAAATTCCTGCCCTGGTCCTAGCCTGCTTCCAGACCATAGACCCCGCCCCACGCTCAGAGACCAGAGACTCTTTCTCTGGTCTGGAGCTGAGTACAGGAATCACTTTTTATTTTCGGCTGCTCCAATGAGCGCGGGGGGTGGGGGTGGGTCTAACGAATATCCAATCCGCGCAGCAGTTGAAACGATTCAAACGAAGTTCACACACAGGCAGGCTGAGGAAGGCACACGCACACACACGCTGAGTTCACCAAGCTGTTTATGTTTATTACATGTTTATGGTTGCAGTTCTGTCACTGGCACAGTGAAAGATTTGCACACATTTTCAAGACTTTTTCAAAAATAGCAGATCTACAAGCTCGCAGCGCGGCACTCGGACGCGACGCACGGTGGACGCGACCGTGCGTCGCGTCCACCGTGCGTCTCGATCACCGTGCATCGCGATCACTCGCGCGCACGCTCGCAAAAAAGTCCCTCCCTGTAAATCGCTTAGAATAGAGCACAGTTTCAGACTAAAGCGTGAGCTGAGTCTGAAATCAGGCTACCCTGGTCCTATGCTTATTTAGTTAAAAACATATCATTACACACCCAATGAAGCTCTGAATTCATGGAGATTTATTTTTCTTTTCTCACATTCCTATGCCAATAATTTGATGACTCCTCTAGGAAACACTTCTGGCTTAGGAATGCTATAAAAAATTAAATCTCCATGAATTTAAGGCTTCGCCGGATGTGCAATTGATAGAACATAAGTCATTTTTGGGGTGAACTACTCCTTTAAAGGTTAGACAACCACTGACATAGTAGTCTCTCAAGAACCGACTAACTGAGCTCCAGTTGAAGTGGACCTTTTCTTTGATGATGGCTGGCCAGATTGCTGACATAGATTTTTTTAAACTTAGAAGGATTCAAAAGACACTTATAGAATTAAAATTAAAAATGTCAAGATTTTTCAGCTGTGAGCTTGTAGACCTGCTATTTTTTTATATTTAAAGCATAAAATATTGAGTCATATTGATTGTGTTCAGGTCTAAATGGGTTAAATGTCAAGGACCCCCAAACTGATATTCATTTGGCCACGGACCCCCATCTCAAAATATGTAGTTCCAGGGACCACCCAGAAGCAAAATTTGAGTTACAAACGTTCGCTTTGAAAATACATATATTCAAAGATTTGCACATATTTTCACGACTTTGTCAAAAATAGCAGATCTACAAGCTTGGCTTGTAGATCTGCCATTTTTAAAAAATCGTGAAAATTTGATTTTTGACCCGATTCTATAAGTGTCTTTTGAATCCTTCTAAGGTTTTTTGAAAAACCTATGTTTCTATGTCAGCAAACTGGCCAGCCATCGTCAAAGAAAAGGTCCTTTTCACTTCAACTGGAGCTCAGTTAGTCGGTTCTTGAGAGACTACCATGTCAGTGGTTCTCTAACCTTTTCATGTCAAGGACCCCCAAACTGATATTTATTTGGCCACGGACCCCCATCTCAAAATATGTAGTTCCAGGGACCACCCAGAAGCAAATTTTCAGTTACAAACGTTTGCTTTGAAAACACATATATTCAAAGATTTGCACACATTTTCACGACTTTTCCAAAAATAGCAGATCTACAAGCTTGCAGCGCGGCACTCGGTGCCACGCTGTGAGCTAGTCTAGTCAACTCTACCTGCAGATGATAAGTGGAGGCAACAATGGAGTCAATCTCCTTAATTCCACTAGAATGTAATTTAATTGTTGTACTAATTAGTAGTATTGTCATACTACTTATTAACTGAGAACCAATAATATCAGCAATACGTCAATTGCATAGTAATCATGTATCAAAGCTAGTCAAAATGGATAGAATCATGATTTATTTTTTAACATAAATGTAAAAAAAAAAAGAAAAACATTTTTTTTTTTTTTTTTTTTAAGCAATAATTTCACGGACCCCCTGCAGTACCTCCGCGGACCCCCTAGGGGTCGCGGACCCCCTGTTGAAGACCCCTGGCCTAACTATCAAACATCAATCATCCTATCCTTGACTCCAGACTCCATTTATTCAACCCCAAATTCATGCTAATTACAAAGCATGCTGGACATGGCAAAACAAACGGCACCCCAGTTATAGTGCGAGTGATCTTCTCCACACAAGCCACCCAGCTGCTTACTGCCCATCCCCCACTACACTGTCTCGAGCTAATCAGCGTTATCAACTTCAGCTGTGCCAAAAGCCGCCCAACACCCCCCCCCCCCCCCCCCCCCAGGCAGACAAGACTCTCAGGAATACAATCCATGGCTTATTTTCTGCTTGCTTGCCTGCTTTTTCACCTTGTTGTTTAGGCTATCACCTATCATGGATTCATGTCTAATCTGTTTGTACACAATCTTTTGTAACACGTTTTTTTAAGACATTAAACAATGTTCTGAGCCGAGCACTGTAGTATGCTCACTTGCATGCACTTCGTCTCGTCACTTCGTCTTGCGCAGGCACAAGACTGAACCTACAGCCCATGGGATTGGATTGGCGGAGACTGTGTCTTAGCAACACTGTAGCCAATGGGCTGCTTACAAACAGCGCAGCGCCCCTCCCAGCAATGGGATGCAGCAGCACTTTTCTCAGAGCAGAGTGGAATCGCTGTCAATTCTCAATTAAATCATCCCGTCATTCATATTTATACCCCAACCTTCAAATACGGGACAAAGACTTCCACAGTGAAATAACAGACTGCCAGTGGCATCAGTTCATTTATTTATTCAGTTTATTTTTTGACGGCTCATCATCCGTCCACCAGTGCGTCAGTTCAGCAAAAGCTAAGGTATGGCAACATGACTGTTGTCTGGTCTTGCACGTGATGGCACGCATGCAACACACCAGTCATGTTGCCAAACTATTAGCTACATGCACGATGAGTTTATTTTACATTTTATTATTTTCCCCTGTAATCATGGTATGGTACCATACCCATGTGTGCCTCTGCTCTCTGCCTCGCAATGCTCCCATCCATCAGCTATGCTCGCTGTGTTGCATGCCAGGAGGTTTGCGTTAATGCGTCCCGCCACGATATGCATCAGATTTACATCACTGTGTTACAAACAAATATACAAAATCGTTTGAAAGATTACCTCATGTGTAGACATTATTCTCCTGCCTTCCTCCAGCTCCATGTAGACTACTTCCTTGTATGTGGAAATGTACTGCTGACTGCTGCACGTAGATTGGCTCAAGTGGCACGTGATAGGCAGCACGCCATATGATTGGCTATAGGAGTGTGAAAGCGGCGCAAACACACTGTTCTGCAGTTGCATTGGTTTGGTCAATAGGGGGAGGTAGAGGAGATTCATTAAACACTCCTTAAACACTCTTTTCATGTTTTTCTATCTTTGTGGGGACTTTTCTAAAAAACCGTGTGGAGCTCAACAGGCATGTCAGCAATGCTTACTCTCGATTTAAACGATAAACGGTGTGGGGACGCGGTTTTTGGTCCCCACACCGTTTTGGGTCCTCTGTAGGTGAGTGTGTTGTCAGACGCTTGTCCCCACGAAGTAGCAAAAACAAACACACACACACACACACACACACACACACACACACACACACACACACACACACACACACGGACGGACACACGCACACACAAACGGACACACATACACATGTCCTGGCTGTCGGACAGACACATCTTTTCGGCAAGTCGACAAGTGTTGAGCTTGTAGATCTGCTACTTTTGAATCTTTAAAAGTAACACCTTTGGACATAGGAGTTCTACATTAAGACACATGCGTGGAAAACACATGCAAAAGCATACGCTTTGTTCCTTCACATATACATACACCCATACACGTGTGCACAAAAACATGTAGCTCGCTGGCATCCTTCAAAACTGCCCCCGAAAACTCACCTTTCAGGAGGCCAGAGAAGGAGGTAGTTATCACTTCTCCCAAAGACAGGTGAAAACTCACCTTTCAGGAGGCCTGAGAAGGAGTTAGTTATCACTTCTCCCATAGACAGGTGAAAACTCACCTTTCAGGAGGCCAGAGAAGGAGGTAGTTATCACTTCTCCCATAAACAGGCCAGAAGTGAGCACTCTTCAGGCAGCCCGGCTGGCCAGGGGGAGGCGGTATAGAGACCAGGATTACTGCATGTTTTTGTGAGGGACATTTTTACCCTAGGTGACACGGGGAGAACATGCAAAGTCCACCCAGAAAGGCCCTTTTGCCAACCCCACCAGTATTTCTACAATGCGGTATTGATACCTTTACTTAGGCCCAGTGTTATTTTTGTCAGCACATTTTGATTTAGTTTTAGTCATAGTCTTTTGAAGAAAATGTCACTTAGTTTTAGTCATAGTTTAGTCACCTGAAAAGTTTTAGTTTTAGTCTAATTTTAGTCGACTAAATGTCATAAGATTTTAGGCGACTGACTCTACAGTTGATTTAGTCAACTGAAATGTATTTTGGCAGGCCTTGATGGCATCGTAATGACGTATTTTACACTTGATTGCGTGCTGAAAATAGCCGATCGGCTCGTAGATCTGCTATTTTCAGCACGCAACACCTGAGAGCAACCAAACATAAAATGACTCTCTTCTCCACCAGTCCCTCCCTAACGTTTTAGTCTAGTTTTTATTTTGTTGACGGAATTGTCAATACATTTAGTCTTAGTTTTAGTCATCGCAGCTTAGTTTTTATTTAGTTTTCGTCAGTGAAAAAAATGCAGTCGACAAACATTTTTCGCCATAGTTTTAGTCGACAAAATCAACACTGCTTAGGCCTCAATAAAATATTTGACTACAGTTTACACCACTGGCAGAAAACATGCAAACGCATAAACGTTGCTCCGTCACATACAGTATACACACCCATACACGCACGCACGCACGCGCACACACACACCCACGCAGAGTGTGGGCCTTTGCCGAGAAAAGAAACTGGTGTTTGTGAAAGACAAACCACATCCTCTGGGCACAGAGGACCGTGTAACACAACGACTGTGCACGCAACAGGGAAACCGCTCACATGTCACCGTAAACAATGAGCGAGAGACAATAAAACGACTGGCAGAGAGAGAGAGAGAGAGCCAGAGAGAGAGAGGTTCTCAACATGTGGGTCGGGGCCCACTGGTGGGCAGTGAGGGTATTGCAAGTGGTCCCCCCCCCAAATAATAATCTGCAAAACACAGACTCTAACGATATTATAGGCCTATATAGAGCATCGCAGTGGAAGTGGTTTACTGGTGCCACTTAAAATCTCCCATTCATTTTCCCCATAGACATTTACAAAAATATTTATAACAATTATGTTAAGCCTCGAACCAAGCCATCCAGGATGGCAGTGAATCATGAACATGCACCCTTTGATCCTATGTGAAAACATATTTTAATATTACATTATTTGATATACTACATTTAATAACTACCCTTTGTTTAGCGATTTTCAAAGTGTTCTTTTCATAGAAACAAAGGTCTCATGTTCATGATTCACTGCCATCCTGGATGGCTTTGTTCTAGGCTTAACATAATTGTTATAAATATTTTTGTAAAAGACTATGGGGAAAATGAATGGGAGATGTTAAGTGGCACCAGTACACCACTTCCGTTGCGATGCTCTATAGGGCTGGGACAAATAAAAAATAAAAAGCCAATAAATTAGAGGCTTTGTAATTAGTGAATCGAAATTAATCGCATGTTTAATTTGCATATATACATATTTGACCATGAAATTGTACCTTTTCCTATGCAAAATTCGAATAAAGTCTTCAATCAAAAATGTCAATCAACTAGAAAGTCGCGGCGCTAACGCGCCGCTCCTGTCTACCCACCCTCGCCTCGTTGTTGTGCTTTTACTCGAGTACATTTTAGAGAGCAGATACGGCCGTAGGGTGGTAGCGAATAGCATTACTTTTGTGCTTTTTACTCAAGTAGGTGTATATTTTGGAGAGCAGATTAGTGGGACAGTGGGGACATGCATGCACACAGAGACAGCAGCAGCGCGTGTGCTTTTTGTACAGAAAGAAATTGCCAGTACCTTTTTGTGCTGTCGTCATTGTCACTGGAGAAAAAAATAGGTGTTGATGCTCTTCTTGTTGTGGGACTCTGTGGAAGTGCGGGATCCTAGCCAGTGGCGTCAGTTCAGAAAAAGCTAAGGTATGGCAACATGACTGGTGCGCGCGTGCAAGACACCAGTCATGTTTTAGAACTAACTTTTATCTTAATTCTAATACCTTGTTAATAATTTACAGGCATGATACATTTATTTTAAGAAGAAGTAGCTCTCCATATAATATATAATTATATATAGGCCTACCTATAATATAATGCTAATACCTTGTTAATATTTTTACAACAGATAGACAAAGAGACATTCATGGATTTATATACCTTGTTAATATTTTTAGATTTTTACAACAGATAGACAAAGAGACATTCATGGATTTATACAGATAGACAAAGAGACATTCATGGATTTATATTTAGAACTAACTTTTATCTTCCCCCCTGGACCCCCTGGACCCAGGGTATGGTATATAGCTGCATACCCCTGCCATACCCAAGTGACGCCCCTGATCCTAGCAATTAGCGAATGAGCGGACGGCAGAGTTATGGGCGGTATTTTTCCGTACGTTCTTCTCCCTACCCCGTACGTTCTTCTCCCTACCGTTGAGTTGAAGTTGAGTTGAAGTCAATGCAAAGTGGGCGTGAATGGGCTTGGAAGTGGGATGCGGCTCTTACTAAATTGTAAATATAAGATGGGGCGGCTGTATAGGTAGAGTGGGTTGGCCAATGATCCATGGGTTGGCGGTTCAAATCCCAGCTTCTCCTGTCTACATGTCGAAGTGTCCTTGGGCAAGACACTGAACCCCAAGTTGCTCCCGGTGAGCTGGTTGGTGCCTTGCATGGTTTCCACCGCCACCGGTGTATGAATGTGTGTGTGAATGGGTGAATGTAATGCACATTGTAAAGCGCTTTGGATAAAAGCGCTATATAAATGCACCATTTATCTAAACAAATCATTTTTGTCATGGCTTTAGTCAACGCAATCAACACTGCTATGACCACAAGGTCACAGGGCTACAACTCCACTGTACTTGAAAATCAGCAGTGATGCCGATTAAATAGGGACACGTTGTTCACATGCTGTGATTGCTTTCGAGCTTTTTTCAAGTGGGCCCTGATAGAGAAAAGGCTACATTTTGTACAACACGGTTCTATTGTGAAAATCGACTATTTTCACAATTTCTGCCGCTAATATTTGACAATTTGGCCAATGTTTAATTTGTCATTTTGGAGGTATTAGAATGTCTTTAAATTGTCACTTTAGAAATGTGCAGATACCCTCTATACACTTAAACTTTATGTTGGTTTGTTTACTGTTGAGTGAGAAAACATGATTGATTAACGTAATGTGCAACATACATTAAATTAATCATCTGGGGAGTGGGGACCCCCGAAAATAATGTGGGGACCCCCCTCGGGGTCCCGACCCACAGGTTGAGAACAACCGGGCTAGAGGGATAGAGAGAGGGAGAGGGAGAGGGAGATAAGGAAGAAAGAGAGAGGTTTAGATTTACAATTTATACTTTAGACATTTGGAAGTCACTCTTTATCCAGCCATAAGCAGGGTAAACAAACAAACACAGAAGAAATGCAGAGAGACAGCATATCTCTGCTGTCGGGCCGAAACCTCCTAACTCCAAAATGTAAATTTTCGGGAAAATGAGCTCAAGTGGAGTTAGGAGGTTTTGACCGAAGGGCTTTTTACTACGTTTCATTGGTTCAATGTTATTTTAACCAACACACAGACGTAAAGGGTGTTCAATAGCACATATTTATGAAAAAAAGAGAGGGCCAATCGGGTGGAGTTAGCTGGTTTGGCAGAAAGTGTGGAGTTAGGAGGTTTTGTCCCAAGCACTTCTTACTACTTTCCATTGGTTCAATATTATTTTAACCAACACTCAGATGTAAAGGGTGTTCAATAGCCCTGATTTATGAAAAAAAATCTAAAACCCCAAAAATGGAGTTAAGAGGTTTTGCCAGACAGTGACAATACACTGTAGGCAGGGCTTCAGCAAACCAGGATCACATGCAGGCAAACCAAGAACGATATAGCATCGGTCCAAATCTTTTACCATCAATAACAACTTGTGCACTGAAACTATGGGATGGGACGCGTAAACAATGAACCCATCATCTGTCTAAACAACACGCTGCTATCTAAACTACATTTTTAAACTGCATTTCTCACATTGTGGTAAAGAAACAAACATGCCTAATTCGCACCGAATACACAGAAACAAATGACCATGGTATGTTTGTGTGGTCATGCATGTGGCGTTTATGTCAGTCGCTGGCATCAATCAAAGGTGGCTCGGATGAGAGAGAGAGTGAAAAAAATAGCAGATATACAAGCTCGGCCTTCATTATTTTATGCTTTAACTATTGAAAAATAGCAGATATACAAGCTTGCAGCGCGGCACCGAGTGCCGCACTGCGAGCTTGTAGATCTGCTATTTTTTTAAATCGTGAACATTTGTGCTAGTCTTTGATTATTTCAAATCCTCCATAGGTTTTTTGTTTCTATATCAGTGGTACTCAAACCTTTTCATGTGAAGGACCCCCAAAATGATATGTATTTGGCCACGGACCCCTATCTCAAAATATAGTTCCGGGGTCCCCCCCAAGAAGCAACATTTGAGTTACAAATGTTCGCTTAAAAAAATTACATATATACAAAGATTTGCACACATTTTCACGACTTTCACGAAAAATTGCAGATCTACGAGCTTGTAGATCTGCTATTTTTCATTTAGTTAAAGCATAAAACAACGAAGGCACCTCCACCTTGGGCCCTAGTAACTCAGTCCCACTAGCCCCCCCCCCCCCCCCCCCCCCCCTTGTGACGCCCCTGGAGAGAGAGAGAGAATAAGGAAGTGCCTTGGTGTAAAGAGAAGTGTGTATTCAGTGAGGTGAAGGCAGCCTGAGTTCATTGTCCCACACGCCCCTTTGTACTCAAAGTAGGTCTTAGGGAGGAACAATCGCATTGTGTGCGTGTGTGTGTGCGCGCGGGTCTGTGTGTGTGTGTGTGTGTGTGTGTGTGTGTGTGTGTGTGTGTGTGTGTGTGTGTGTGTGTGTGTGTGTGTGTGTGTGTGTGTGTGTGTGTGTGTGTGTGTGTGTGTGTGTTACTAAACAAGTGAGGGCCTTAATATCCCCACAAGTAGTATAGGAATTGAGAAATGGACTAGTTTTGGACTAGTTTTAGTCATAGTCTTTTGAATACACATTTCTTTTTTACTCATATCGTAGTCATCTGAAATGTTTTAGCTTCGGTACTTTTTGTCGACTAAATATCAACGGAAAACAGCCGACCCGCGAGCTCACCAAAATCACAGATCTACAAGCGCGGCACGCTGCGCGCGCACACACTTGAGTTCAAAGGAAAAGAAAAGGTTGCTGAAGTGCCGAGGCGAAGAGAAGCAGTGTATGTGCCTGGATTCAAAAGAAAGGCTAGGCCAAGGCTTCCCTAGGGGTGTGTGTGTGTGCGTGCGTGCGTGCGTGCGTGCGTGCGTGCGTGCGTGCGTGCGTGCGTGCGTGCGTGCGTGCGTGCGTGCGTGCGTGCGTGCGTGTCTGTACTCTAAGTGAATTCAAAAGAATGAGTACCTGTGCAATGCATCATGGGTGGGTTTCTGTATACATATACCAGAACCTTGTATTAGAGAGTTCTGCCCATGTGAGGTCAGAATCAGCGCCGGTCACGACTTCAGACTCCACCTAAACCCATAGCACTATTGTAATGACCACACATGAAGCTAGATAGCATTTTTAGGTTGTATTTTCTTCTACTGATTAGGTACGTGGTCTACCTATTTTATTGTTTTTCTAGATTGATATTCCTATGCATTTGTTGTATTGTTGTTGATGTCATATGACATATTAAACCCTGCTTATTATATTGTTGTATAAGGTTGCGGGTGCAAGCGGCCGAAATGGAAGTCTCAGTTGGAACTGTTACCCCCCGCGATCCGATTCCGGATAAGCGGTTAAAGATGGATGGATGGATGGATACCTGCCTTGTTGCATTACCTGCTTTGTAAGTCGCTTTGGATTAAAAGCATCTGCTAAATGCCTACATTGTAAATTGTTGCAAACATTGCATACAGACATACCTACATACACACACAGTCAAGCATCGGAGCGCTGAGAAACCGCTTTTTGAAAACGTACCCATGAAAGCAACCGACTGAATCTGCAGCCTTCAACGCCACAAAAGGCCTTTTCAGCTTAACGTTCAAACATCACTATAAATAAAAGATTGGCTAAAAGCAACAACATTACAATAATAACAATGTTATTTTGATGTCGGTTCACTGCCGATATTTCATTGTAAGGCCAACATGGTCCGATACTCTTATGATCGTGCGTCCCTAGCTTTAACCGTACTTTCAAACTGGCATCGCTATTTTGTGGATTTTCGTAAAATAGCAGATCGACAAGATCAAAGATGTGGCCCTTCTGAACTTGTAGATCTTCAGTTCTGACTCCATGACAATGTTAGATAATGTGGTTACCGGTATGTGTTTATGACTGTTGTGTAGTGTGTGTGTATGTGTGTGTGTGTGTGTGTGTGTGTGTGTGTGTGTGTGTGTGTGTGTGTGTGTGTCGTGTGTGTGTGTGTGTGTGTGTGTGTGTGTGTGTGTGTGTGTGTGTGTGTGTGTGTGTGTGTGTGTGTGTGTGCGTGCGCGCGTGCGTGCATGTGTGAGTGTATCCTAGTGGGATTACTTAAGTGTGTGAATGATTAGCGTGCGACAAGGGCTCCCTAGACATGCGCACGTGCGCGTGTGTGTGCGTGTGTGTGCGCGCACGCTCAACGTGCCTATGCAAATAGCTCCCTAAACATGTCTCTCATTAGGCTTTTGACAAGGGATCCCAACTAGGGTGCATGCGTGCGTGCGTGCGTGCGAGTGCGGCGTGTACAAAAATAGAAGCCTCATATCACTCCCATCATCTCTGAGGATCTTCTTCATTCGCTCGCTCGCTCGCCCCCCTCCTCTCTCTCTCTCTCCACACTCCCCCCCTCCATTTTCTTCACCGACATGCCTAGAGAATCCCCCCCGCACCTGTAGATGCCCCCCCCCCCCCTTCCCCTCCACACACACACACACACACACACACACACACACACACACACACACACACACACACACACACACACACACAAAATCACGCGCACAGATGCAATCCGTCACACTTTTTGGAGTCGCTTCGTTCAAAGTGCACGGTGACGGTTTAAACCCCGACAGAGTAAATACGGACCCCGACGGGTCCCTGTTTGCGCCGTCGGGGTTAAACCAACACTGAGGATTTGATAGATTACAGAAAGCCACGCTTGTCTGTCGGAGAATCACATCTCTGACTGTATATGGTAAAGCCCTAAATCCCCCCCTCTCTCTCTCTCTCTCTCTCTCTCTCTCTCTCTCTCTCTCTCTAAAGCTGCTCTTCCTCTTTCTCGCAGTGGTGGAAAAAGTACTTACATTTCTTACTTAAGTAAAAGTATCAATACTGCAATGTAGAAATACAAGTAAACGTCCAGAATTCGATTGGCATCAAAATGTACTTTAAAGTACCAAAAGTAAAAGTGTTCATCATGCAGTATATCCCATTTCAAAGGTTCAAATGCATACAAATCTTTTGAAAATAGCAAAAAAAAAAAAAAAAAAAAAAAAATATATATATATATTATTTTTTTTAGAAGGCAATGGTAGCCAATCAGGAGGGAATATTGGAAATGGTACAGATCCATGTTGATGACATGACTTTAGAGATACTGTGTACCGCTTTATGTGATTTTAGGGCAAAATGTGTAGGAGCAGTGTCCAAAAATGTGTTTTGCAAGAATCGGCCACATGGTGGCGCTAGAAGAGGGCCATGTAAGACATGAGGGGTGGAGGTTGTGGTTTGGCAGCCAAGGAGTGTGTGTGTGCAAAGTTTGGCATGGATCGGGGCAACGGTGGCGGAAATAAGAGTAGGGCAAAAGTGTGACATGACGTGACGGACGTACATCTACATAATCAAGTAAAACCCTTCATGAAATAGCTACAATTAATTGTAATTAGTGGTTAGAATAATCGAATATTGGAATAATCATTTTTGAGAATAAAAATCTAATATTAAATCTATTCTTTTTTAATTGTTATTGTTTTTAATAATTACCTTCTGTTGCAAAGACTATATTGTCATCCAAACCATGCCCATAGTAACCACATTTTAGAGGATATATAGCCTACCTACTACCTAGTATGGGGGTAATATTTATTTATTCTCCTCTGCATTAGCATTGTTATTGCCAGGACCATAGCGGCATAGAGAGGAACTATAGTTCAGGACACAGTTTCTGTCAGGAATGTGGGACCATCCAGCATCAGTGCTAGCAGGAGGGAAGCTAAGCTATTCCCCCAGGCTCTGTATGAGGTGGCCACTGGCCAGACCATGTACAAATCGTTTTATAATAGTAGTAATAACTACTCCCGCCGCTCTGCTGCCACTCGCGACTGTTATTCCGCGGACGTCAGAAAAGTCCGCGAATGGCCGAGAATTCTGCGATAAATTCCGTGACCGCGGAATCGCGGATTCCTGGTGGGACTAATTATTATTGTTATTACATTTTGATAATCAACTATGATTTCATAAACAATAATTTGAATATTTGTTTACATTCCTACTCACTGTCTTTACCCCCACACACACACGCGCGCACACGCCACTCTTTGGCGGTCACTGTAACAGTGTGTCAGTGTGAGTGTGCGGGCCTGCTGTTTTGCAATCTGTTGGCTGTCAAATTAGCCCACACACATCTACATAGATGCTGTACACACGCACGCAACACACACACACACACACACACACACACACGTGCACACACACACTCGTGCTGATGCACACACGTACCTGTAGCCCACTCATAATTCTTTCACACGGATTAGTGTACCTGCTTTCACACACACACACACACACACACACACACACACACACACACATGCACCAGGGTGGTTATGCAAGCCACTGAGGGGGCGAGATCATGCTGTTTCCACGCCATGGCTGACCTACACACACACACACACACACACACACACACACACACACACACACACACACACACACACTAGCCACCCACGTCCTGCCGCATAACATACACGCAAACACACACACACAGTGACTACCCACACACTGCAGCAGAACACACGTACACACGCACATGCATGCGCAGATGCACGCGCGCACGCACACGCGCGCGCGCAGCTGCGCACACACACACACACACACACACACACACACACACACACACACGCACGCACATGCACACACACACACGCACGCACACACACACACACAGCCACACACACACACAGGCACACACAATCACTCAGTCTTCCTGCGTTTATTGTCAGTTTTCTTGTGTTTTTTATTACTTATACTCGTATACAAAATCTCTCTCTCTCTCTCTCTCTCTCTCTCTCTCTCTCTCTCTCTCTCTCTCTCTCTCTCTCTCTCTCTCTCTCTCTGAATATATGTCTCTCTCTCTCTCCCCCCCATACCCCGTCTGTATCTTTCTCTGTTTCATCATCCCTCCACTTGGGCTGTCACGATCATGACATTTTACATGACGATTAATTGTCAACAAACAAATAATTGCGATTAACGATTTAATTGTGTTTTTGTCGTTGACAATTACATTCCTGTTTGGCTTGTTGGATTTGAAGTTGCACATGGTAGATATGACACACAACCTAAATATACAAAGAAATGACTGACAACTTTATACCTAAAAAAGAACATCGACAGTGGAAATAGCCGACCTACAATCTCACAATGCGTCACATCGTGGCACGTTGTGAGCTTGTAGATCTGCTATTTTCACTATTTTTGACTTAAACAAGAGAGGACACCTGCATGCATATTTACCAACCGATCGCAGTACTTGCACGCTCTGCTGGCGCACGTAATAATGGACCTTGACATGAAAAAACGTTGAACCACTGCTGTATCTAAAGCCCCTTTTCCACTGGCCCAACACCACACCACTCCACACCACACCGCCCACTTGTGCCAGGTTTTCCACTACAAGGACCTGGGTAGAGCGGTGTGAAAGTGGTACTAAATGTGATACCAAAATGTATCCAATCCAGAGTAGGTCTGAGCTAGGCCAAACAGGGCCAAACACTTCATAATGACTGATCACTCACTGACGTTTCATTTAGACCACCAGGATATTAGTTGTAATACATGATAATAGATTCTATTGTGTTATAACCACTATTATAATCTACTAGAAGCTTGGCCGACCGAATGCAAACCCCATTATATCTGTTGTCATAGGATCCGTTTTGACCATCTGTTTTTGTGTCCATTTATGCCCATATATGGAGATATCTGTCTGTCTACGTCCATTTTATGCCCATATATGGAGATCTCTGTAGGACCCGTTTTGACCATCTGTTTGCCTGTGTCCATTTATGCCCATATATGGAGTTATCTGTCTGTTTATTCCCATTATGGACATCTCTGTATCTGGCTGTGCCTCCGACTGTGTTGCAGACACAGTGCCGGTTCCCCCTTTAATGCAAACCCCATTATACCTGTTTGTCATATATGGATACAGGCCATATGTTTGCCTGTGTCCATTTAAGCCCATATATGAACATCAGAACACGTCATACTGATGACATTCGATACGTAACCATGGCATTTTTGTTGCCTCATGTGGCGTACGTGATGTCCGAGCCTTTTATGATGTGATGTCACAATGAGTCAGGTTTCGGAAAACCGCGCGTCGGGTCGAGGCCCGGCACTGAACTCCGCGCCGCGCCGGGGCGGAGAACGCGCGTACCGAATCTGAAGCCGGTGGGACGAACGGTTCTCGAGATACGCGGTTTACAGACAAACAGACTCACAGAGACTTCTCGCATTTATTGTAAGATTTTAGTGTATTATAATTATCATAGTAATACATTAATACTTTATAGTGTATTATAATCACAGTTATAATCCATTCTAGTGCATTATAATTAGGATAGTTGTAATGCAAATTTATATTGTATTATAATCACAGTTAAAAAGATCAATTTGTTTCTTACCGATAGGGGTACTTTTGTGTAATGGAAAATGTAGATATTTGTATGTGGTGCGATGTGGTGTGGTGCTAAAGCTGCAGTCGAAAAGGGCTCTCTCTCTCTCTCTCTCTCTCTCTCTCTCTCTCTCTCTCTGTCTCTCTCTCTCTCAGTCTCTCTCTCTCAGTCTCTCATCTCTCTTCTCTCTCTCTCTCTCTGTCTCTCTCTCTCTCTCTCTCTCTCTCTCTCTCCATCCCTCTCTCATCCTCCTAACGAGCTCTTGCTTCCTTCTGGGATGGCGTTGCCATGGCGATGACCACTGGCCACCGACGAGAACAAACGTTGGATTGATTTGGCCAAAAACAATGGGCGGCCTTTTTAATCGATTGTTTACACTGCGCTGTGTTCATTTGCATCTTGTGTGCTGCACACGCAACACGCTGACCTTTTCTTGCTTTTCATACATCAACGAATCTGCGTGAAAACATTCTAATTGATTGGCCTTTTTTAAATGTGTTTTTTTTTAATTGGTGACATTACATTTAGAAAAGAAGAGCACTTTCCTGACGTAATGTTTCTTGATATAAAGCAACACAATAATACTTATGAGCACTTTTAAGCAAATAAAGCAATTTTAAAGGGTATTCACCTGCCAGATGATGATGATGAGATAATAATACTTTTGGGGGTGAATACACTGTTGATTGTGCTGTCAAAACATGAAACTATATGGAATCCATGAAAAGGTTGTGGGGGTCCCTGCTTCATCTCTCTCAACTAAGGGGTCCTTGGCCTGAAAAAAAAAGACCCCTGGCATAGATAGTAACAAACCTTCATACATACTCACGCTTAGGTGTGACCAACTCTCAAAAAAGAAAAAAAGAAAACAAAAAGTTGAAGTATGGAAATACAAGGTTTATGTCTGACAGCAATGCAATGGAGGGAAGCGATAGAGAGATACAAACCTTGGTGATATGCACTGATAGAGCGCTCTAGATTAAATATTCATGTATGCAGTCTGTAGGGGTAGGTGGCTTTGAACACGCACATGCTCTATTCTGCACAAATAATATATATTCAACACACATGCACATACATGTGTATGCATGCATAAACACACACACGCACATGCATGCACACACACACACGCACGCACACACGCACGCACGCACGCACGCACGCACACACGCACGCGCACGCACGCACGCAAGGAAACACGCGCACCTACATGGCTCATGGCTTACATATTGTTTTCCCTAATCCATAGACATACACACGTGCACACATGCACACGCGTGCGCACACACACACAAACGTGCGTTCAAAGTTGCCAGCTTCACGACAATATTGGCAGAGCTCGGTGGGAATAGACACAGAGTGCCGCGCTGCGAGCTTGTAGATCTGTTAGTTTTTGGAAAGTTGTGAAAATCTGTTCAAGCGAACATTTGTAACTCAAATTTAGATTCTGGGGGGTCCCTGGAACTAACTATTTTGAGATGGGGGTCCATTGCCAAATACATACAATTCAGGGTCCTTGACAATGAAAACGTTTGCACACCACTGACATAGAAATGTAGGTTTTTCAGAAAGTGGAGACATTTATAGAATTGGGTCAAGATATTCAAAGACTTCATGATTTCTTTCAAAAATAGCAGATCTACAAGCTCAAATCCTAAGCCTATAACCGACCTGATAAATGGCCTAATTGTATGCCTATAACTCCCCAAATCATATTTGACCATAAAAAGAACATCCCTTCTCTTGTGAGGACCAGGTAAAATGGCCCTCAAAACTATGGATGGGACAATATGAAAATTTCATATCACGATTATTGTGACAAAATAAATCACAATTTACGATATTATCGTGATAATCCATTATCCTGGGGCGGAACATTTGCCAAAAAATAGCCGATCTACAAGCTCACAACACGTCGCTTTGGCAAAGACATTTAATAGAGAGTGGAAAAAAGTCTGTATCAAGTACGTACAGTATATTATAAGTACCTTTTACCAATATTATAGAGGGTTTAAGTGGTACCGGATATGCATCTCAGCAAACAAAATTAACGAATAATTGATCCCAGTGCATGACGGAGGACGATATCACGATAAATTAAATCTCCACGATACGATTATCGTGAGTGTTTTTTATCACGATAAACGATAATATCAAGCTTATAGTCCCATCCCTACTCAAAACGTCTATTTCTGAGACGCGAGTGGCAGTGAATGAGTTCATGCAAGTGTACGCACGCGCGCGCGCACGCACACACACACACACACACACACACACACACACACACACACACACACACACACACACACACACACGCACACACACACACACACACACACACACACACACGTCTCTCACAGTCCAGTAAGCTTGTATAAAGCCGCTTGCTGGAACACTCTGTTGTTGACTTTATACTCCATGAATTCACTCACCACAAAGAATGTCCATCTCACCCAAGGGTGTCACACCAAATTCTGGGGCCCTGGGTACAAGGATTCACTTCAATTATTGTGTGCTTCAACTATTGAAAAATAGCAGATCTACAAGCTCACAGCGCGGCACCGAGTGCCGCGCTGCGAGCTTGTAGATCTGCTATTTTTGGAATAGTTCAAATCCTTAAAGTAAAACAAAAGAAAAAAAAAATTCTATGTCAGTGGTGCTCAAACCTTTTCATGTGAAGAACCCCCAAAATGATATGTATTTGGCCACGGACCCTCCATCTCAAAATATTTAGTTCCAGGGACCCCCCCAGAAGCAAAATTTGAGTTACAAATGTTCTCTTAAAAAATACATACCGGTATATTCAAAGATTTGCACACATTTTCACTTTTCAAAAATAGCAGATCTACAAGCTTGTGAGCTCATATATCTGCAATTCTTTCAATAGCTAGTATAAAATACTTTTGGGCCCTAGTAACTCAGTCCCACTCCCCCCCACCCCCTCCCCCCCTTGTGACACCCCTGATCTCAACCACAAGCATTCATCCTACTGTACCGCACACAAGCACACACACACACACACACACACACACACACACACACACACACACACACACACACACACACACACACACAAGCACACACACACACACACACACACACACACACACACACACACACACACACACACACACACACACACACGCACATCTATAAAAATAGATGGACGCACAAACAAAATAGACTCATGCTCTCTCTCTCTCTCTCACACACACACTCACAGAAATACACACATCTATAAAAATAGACAGAAGCACGAAAAATAGAATCCTTCTCTGCACACACAGGCTCGCGCGTACACACACGCGCGCGCTCGCCACACTTGAAGTGGCTCGTCTCCATTTTTAGATCCTCCCTAGGGACACAGTGTCTGTATTTAGAAAATCTTTTTTTGTTAAATAAATAGTCCATTGGAATTGTGTGTGTGTGTGTGTGTGTGTGTGTGTGTGTGTGTGTGTGTGTGTGTGTGTGTGTGTGTGTGTGTGTGTGTGTGTGTGTGTGTGTGTGTGTGTGTGTGCGTACGCGCGCTTAACATCAAATAATGTTCAAAGTGTGACGTCATCATTGACACCAGCAATGTTTATACAACTGGCCAGAAGAATCTCCATATATGGGCAAGTTAAGTATGTGACGTCCCCTGGCAAGGTTATTAGCGTGTTTTCTTTTATTATTATTATTTACACATTTTAAAATAGTGAAAATAGCTGCTCCACGAGTTCACATCGCAATGACACATAGTGAGCTTCTAGATCTGCTATTCTTGCACACACACACTCCTTGGATGGCAAATCACAACCTCCGCCCCTGATTTCTCACATGGCCCTCTTCTAGCGCCACCATCAGGCCAATTTTTGCAAAACACATTTTTGGACACTGGTCCTACACATTTTGTCCTGTAGGGGGTGGAAAATCACAAAGGCACTATAAGATTTATTGCAACCGAAGGTCGCAGTTTACCATGAGAAATGTCACAGCTTATCTCCGCGTGTGTACACATTTTTACAGTATATGTGTTGGTTCCCTTGACACATCACTGTGACATCACAGGTGATATCACAGGTGACATCACCTATGTAAAAGTCCATTTAGGCCCCAGAATCCTTTTCATGCCCATATGTGAAGATCCCTGATGTCATCACATCAATCTATATATCACTGGCCAGATGGCCAAGACATGGCCCATATCTGTGTGGTTGGTTCAGAAAGGGATCTCCATGTATGGGCATAACATATATTGGTACCCCCTTATGCCCATGTATGGAGATCCCCAGGCATCAAACCCAGGCCCTAACTCGCCAAGGCCCTGCTTGGCTTTACCAATTAACATATGTCCCAATGTCATAAATATTAAGGACATATCTGGGAATGCCCATATTTGGTAATGCCCATATATGGGCATGTTTTGACATAACATCGTTGACTATCATGCAGGGGAAGACCAAGAATTGGCGTGACCTCGCCCTTTAGGGAGAGGTCGCATGTCGCCCTGAGGCGTCTTACTAGTATAGCTGATCTACAAGCCCACAATGCATCACATTATGACACGTGTTATCATCTATTGCACCACTGGAGAGAATAGAGAGACGGATGGAGTGACCTAGCGAAGACCTGATAAAAAAAAAAGGAGAGAAAGAGGGAGGTGGAGAGGAGGAGAGACAGAGAGGGCAGCAGAGAGGAGAGAAGTCGTAGGAGGAGAGAAAATGTGTTCAAAATGATTTGCGTGGGAAGCGGGAGAGAGAGGCACTCCAAACCAGTACACACACACGCGCGTGCCCATGCTCACGCGCACACACACGCGCACGCACGCACGCACGCACGCACGCACGCACGCGCGCACACACACACACACACACACACACACACACACACACACACACACACACACACACACACACACACACACACACACACACACACACACACATACATTTTCCGGCTGTCAAGATTCACCAGCTAAAATTTCAACACTTTTTTTCAACTCATCCTTATGTATATTTGAAATCACAATGTGTTTAACTTCGAACCGATTGCTCTGAAATCGGTCTGTTCCGATTCTAAATTGAGATGACACTGACCTTATACAGTGCGGCCACAAGGCACTCACTAGGACAGTGGCATGCCAACCATTTCCAGATTGGGACACGCACTTGAAAATCTCCCAAAAAAAACAGACAGGGCCGTCACAACAAGGGGGGGGGGGGGGGGAGTGGGACTGAGTTACCAGGTCCCAAGGTGGAGGGGCCTTAATTATTTTATACTTTAGCTATTGAAAAATAGCAGATATACAAGCTCACAGCGCAGCACCGAGTGCTGTGCTGCGAGCTTCTAGATCTGCTATATTTTTGAAAAGTCGTGACAATGTGTGCAGATCTTTGAGTATTTTTTAAGGGAAAATTTGCAACTCATATTTTGCTTCTGGGGGGTCCCTGGAACTACATATTTTGAGATGGTGTCCGTGGCCAAATGCATATCATTTTGGGGGTCCTTGACGTGAAAAAGTTTGAGCGCCACCGCCACTGAAACATATAGAAACATAGGTTTTTCAAAAAACGTTGAAAATATTCAAAGACTTTCAAAAAAAAAATGTTTTTCTAAAATAGCAGACCTACAAGCTCGCAGCGCGACACTCGGTGCCACGCTGTGAGCTTGTAAATCTGCTATTTATCAACAGTTAAAGCACAAAATAACCTGTAACAATACGTTCCCAGTCTAAATGGGTTAAACCCCCTCCCCCTATGAAGAACATTCATGGGGGGCGGGCCCACATGCAGTGAATCCTTGTACCCAGGGCCCAGAATGTGGTGTGACGCCCCTGCGGAACACGCACTTGAAAATCTCCAAAAAAAACATTTTGCGGCCCACTCAGACGCCCACCCATCTTCTGACCACTTGACACGGCAGCCGGTCGGGTTTGCCCACGTTAACAGATGCTGGGGTTTTACAGTAAATGCGATGGGAACTGGGAACATCACGGGAAACGGAGTCTTCTCCCTCACTCCCAGCCGCGGTAGCGTGGGAGCTAATGGTTACAATCACAGATATAAAGAGCTAGATGCCTCGTTCGCCTCTGCAGTTCATTGGAGCGACGTGCAACAGTTGTAGTCCGGACATCCTGGAAAAACTAAGGGAACGCTGTCAGTCAAAGTGACTACTGGCCAATCACAGCGCAACTTTTCCGGGACTTATCCAAGGACTACAATTCAATTCAACAGAGCCAGTTCCGATGTTGCGCGGCTCAGCTGTTCTCACAGGCTGCGAACGTAAAGACCCGCCCCCACCTACCTCTGATTGGCCATGTGTGACGCACGTGGAAGCAATGTACACGTGATTCCCTTAGTCCCTCGATGCACATGCATCAGAGTCGAAGGAGGCGTCTACCTTTCTATGTCTATGGTTACAATGGCATCCAGTTTACATGTAGCTGTTGTCAGGCAGATACCTGTTATCTCCACAATCAAACATTTTAGTTTTTCTTCGTAAATGAACGTCCTACAGCAGTGGTTCTCAAACCTTTTAATTTCCAGGTCTCCCCTTAACTCTGACAGTGTACAAATGGAACCAAATGAACCCTAATAACGGGTTCATTTGGTTCCATTTGTACACTGTCAGAGTTACAGACTTGTAAGGGTCAATTTAGACCCCCATAAAGGAACCTAGATGGTCTCTGGAATCCACTTTGAGAACCACTGTACTACAGCGTCACGGGAGAGTGTTTTTTTGCAGGTCTTTCAGTCCGAGTGTATCAAAAGAGCACCTCAGTTAAGCACTGTTTGTCCGACCAGTTTAATATTTACCAGGTTCGCATTCACCAGCGTCGGCAGGTTAGCATTTCACCAGGTTCGCATTCACCAGGTTAGCATTCACCAGCGTTAGTTTTACTGAGATTAGGGTTAAAAAAACACAAAAGCATAAAAAGTGGCAGATCGGATCTGCCGCTACCTTTGAATTTGAAACCTGAAAAGTAACGGTTGTGGACATAATATGATAGTGATGCGCGGGTCAGCTTTTTTTCATAACCCGCACGACCCACAGCCCGCACAAAACGTAACCCGCCCGCGCCCGCGCCGCAGAACAATATATAAATCAACAAATCCACCCGCCCCGCAACCCGCATTTAAAAAAAAGATGGTATATCATCTCCACAATAGCTCATCTTTATATACGGCTCTCTAAGTACCCAAAGTCGCTTTACAGAAAGGTCTACAGTAGCACAATATTGTCATGGGCTAAATAAACAAACGTGTTGTTCAAATTGGGGTTTAGCCTAAAAGACATTCATTCAAAGACGTTCATTCTCTCTGGGGCATCGTCGGGGTAAGAATGGCGTTTCAGGTTTTATGTCAATCATATTTATAGGTACAGCGCCTCGCACTTTAAACAGACAGCAAAAGACGGACAATATTAAATCCTGTTGGTTATTGATTAATCACCAGATTGGAGAGGTGGGAGCGACTGGAGTCTCGAGGTGAGCGTGGTTGGTTCATTCAGTCAAAAAATCTGTCTCACTTGCGAAAGTTGTGTTTCAAATCGTATCCGTTGACTGGCTGGTTATATAACTTAACCGACACAAAGTATTTATAAACGGACTTGTGTGGATGACAGAGACATATAAGTGAAATCCTGATCAGCGACATGCGCTGAATTGTTTGTGCATCTTCTCTGCTGTGCTCACGTTGTGTCAAATGTTGGCAAACTGTGGTTCGCGGCCCCAACAGGAGCGGAATTGGGACGGTCCTCGCACCAAGGAGCGGAGGAGAAACCTCGCTCCTCTCTGGCGCATTTTAAAAGTCGCTCGCTCGTCGTGCTCGTATTCAAACGTAGTATTCTTATTCTTATAGGCCTACTCTTATTAAGAATAAAGGGCAAATAAGAACAGGTGATTATTCTTATTTATGTTTTGCACATGAGAGTGGTGATAACCCGCCCGCCCGCCGCCCGCCAATGGAGTCTGAAAACCTTGACCCACCCACCCGCATGCGGGCGGGTTGACGGGCGGGTGGGGGCACCGGGTCGATCCGCGCATCACTATAATATGAGGTTTACACCGGGGCACGGTGGCGCAGTGGTTAGCGCTTCGCCTCACAACTAGAAGGTCCTGGGTTCGATTCCTGCCGGGGGACGCTGTGGGTGCTGGGGGCGTGTTTCTCCCTCCGCTTCATCAGTGCCCACACCCTAGGTGGGGTTGGCGATAGGGCCTTTCTGTGTGGAGTTTGCATGTTCTCCCCGTGTCTCCTAGGGTTGATACCCTCACAAAAACATGCAGTAATCCTGGTCTCAATAATGCCTCCCCCTGGCCAGCCTGATGCTTGATGGAGGGGAAAGGAACTGGTTGGGATAACGTGTTCCTTCCACGCGCTACGTCCATCCCGGGGAAATCCCCCCTGTCAGGTGAAAAGAAACAACTTTGACTACTCATGCATTGAAGGAAGCATGAGGTCAGTCCGTTGTCTCCCCAGGCGCGGCAGAGGGAGAGCAGAGTCCAGGATTACATAGACAATTGGCACTGGGTGAAAAAGGGTTGCAAAATCGTGGGATAAAAATTATAGGAAAAAGAAATATAAGGTTTACACCTGACGGAGACGAATTAACAAATGTGGAAAATGGCCATTAATCCCCCATGAATTTAAATTGGCGAGAATATCCCTCTATACACAAAAGACGAGCAAATTAAATTATCGTCAATTATTGGACCTATCTCCATTTTGTGTTCCATGTCAAAGGGAACAGAGAGGGTCACAGCTATATGAACATATCAACAGTTAGTTGACATAGTTACAAAAATCCTCCTTTCAATGTGCTTTCATAAAAAATAAATCTCATTGTACGCTTGATTCTACCTGTCTGGGACAACGTATTAAGCGGAACACACCCATTAAAATTGAGCACAGAGTTATTTCTCGTTATAATCTCCTCATCTGCCAAGTGATTGCTGCTGCGATTTATTTCCGGAGGATGAGTTACGTTTTATTAGGCGGATATTAAGCTATTCAGACCGGTTACGCATCATTGCGTCTTATTATTTTATGCTTTAACTTTAAAAAAAATAGCACATCTCCAAGCTCACAGCGCGGCACCGAGTGCCGCGCTGCGAGCTTGGAGATCTGCTATTTTTTTTAAATCGTGAACATTTGAATTTTGACCCGATTGTTTCTTTTTTCATAATTTCTATCCCACGATTGTGCCAATTGCCTATGTAATCCTGGGCTCTGCTCTCCCTCTGCCACGCTTGGGGAGACAACGGACTGACCTCATGCTTCCTTCAATGCAGGAGTAGTCCAAGTTGCTTCTTTTCACCTGACAGGGGGGATTTCCCCGGTTTTGGACGTATAGCGCGTGGAAGGAACACGTTATTCCAACCAGTTCCTTTCCCCTCCATCAGGCACCCTGGCTGGCCAGAGGGAGGCAGTATAGAGACCAGGATTACTGCATGTTTGTGTGAGGGTATCTACCCTAGGAGACACGAGGAGAACATGCAAACTCCACACAGAACCGATTCTATATGTGTCTATAAGTGTCTTATACACACGTTTCTACATCAGTGGTTCTCAAACTCTTTCACGTCAAGGACCCCTAGAATTATATGTGTTTGTCCAGCGACCCCCTTCTCAAAATATTTTGTATCAGGGACCCCCCAAAAGCAAATAGGCCTATTTGAGTTACAAATGTTCATGGTTTTTCAAAAATGGCAGATCTACAAGCTTGCAGCGCGGCACTCGGTGCCGTGCTGTGAGCTTGTAAATCTGCTATTTTTCAATAGTTAAAGCATTGAATAATTCTAGGCCTAAATGGGTTAAGTTGCCACACACATGGGTCCAGTAGGATATGAGTCATGACCGCCAGAGCCTAGACAGGACGAGGTATGAATAAGTTATGAATGAACGGCCATATCTCGGGCATCTCGGGTTGGGGCAGTCAATGAGTCAAAGACTTTTTTTTGTATTTTGGTGACAGGGCGAACATTTTCCGAATGAAACAAGATTTTACAACAGAAGCGTCAATTGGGTATGGCAAGGTATGGAAGCTGCTAGAGGGGGGATAAAAAAAAAGTACTTCTTAAAATAAATTCACGAATGATAGCACGACTATCTGCTTGATTATTCTGTTATTAAATTACTTTAAACTAACTACAACGCCAATTAGAACAAAATCATTGCATTCACAAGGTATTGTATTCTCCAAAACACTTTTATCCCCCCCTATCTTGACAAATGGTTTATTCCCTGGTTCAGTAGGTCAGCACAGGTGCATTGCATTATTGTTAATTAGCAGCAGCGAGTGTGGCAGTCAGTTGTTTACTTGTGCCTGCAGTAAAAATAATACTATCCACTGATAGTAATAATCATCATCATACCTGTTGGCAACATGTTGAGTGTTGCCATACCTTAGCTTTTGCTGAACTGACGCCACTGTTTTACAAGCCGGTGTTTTAATCCATTTAGAACGGGTACACATTATAGTGTATTATTATGTTATGCTGAACTCTTGAACTGTTGAAAAACAGCAGATATACAAAAACAGCGTATATACAAGTTCACAGCGCAGCAACCCTTCTAAGATTTTTTGAAAAACCTATGTTTCTATATGTCAGCAATCTGGCCAGCCATCGTCAGAGAAAAGGTCCTTTTCACTTAACTGGAGCTCAGTTAGTCTGTTCTTGAGAGACTACTATGTCAGTGGTTCTCAAACCTTTTCACGTGAAGGACCCCCAAACTGATATTTATTTGGCCACGGACACCCATCTCAAAATATTTAGTTCCAGGGACCACCCAGAAGCAAAATTTGAGTTACAAACGTTCGCTTTGTAAATACATATATTCAAAGATTTGCACACATTTTCACGACTTTTTTCCAAAAATAGCAGATCTACAAGCTCGCAGCGCGGCACTCGTCTCGGTGCCGCGCTGTGAGCTTGTATATCTGCTATTTTTCACTGGTTAAAGCATTCAATAATTCTAGGCCTAAATTAAATAGCTAAACAGAGCAGATCACAGACCTCGGAGCGGCAGGCTGCTGTGCGGGGAGAGAAGACAATCTGCGAGGCAGACTAAATTGTCACAATCGCCCGCGACAGGCCACACTATTACGGTCCTAGACACGCGGAGGGCTCGCCCCATCCGTCATGTTACAAAACCGGAAAATAAAACAATCGGAGGGAGGGGTGGGGGACACACAGAGAGAGAGAGAGAGAGAGAGAGAGAGAGAGAGAGAGAGAGAGAGGTGGAAGATGAGGAGGAGAGGAAAAAGGAGTGAGAGGGGACAAAAGAGGAGGAGAGAATTAGGGATGTAAATATTCATTATTTCATGAAAGCTTATTCTGTTGCTCATTTACAATAAAAATTATGATATTGTATAATACTGTAATTTATGACCAAAGGTCGCAGTTTACCATGAGAAATGTCACAGCTTTTCTCCGTGAAGTTGTGTATGTACACATTTATAGGTTGGTTCCCTTGACACATCACTGTGACATCACAGGTGATATCATTCACAGGTGACATCACCTATGTAAAAGTTCATATATGGGTATTCCCCAGAATCCCTTTTATGCCCATATATGAAGATCCCTGATGTCATCGATCTATATCACTGGCCAGATAGCCAAGACATGGCCCATATCTGTCTTCAGATAGAGATCTCCATGTGTGGGCATAAAATATATTGTATGTTGTGATGTCATGGGAACCACTCTAACATAATCTCTTTTATGCCCATTATGGAGATCCCTGATTTCATCAATATTAATATCTAACAGGACTTCATATGGGAATGTCCATATATGGAGGAAGACAGCCCATATCTGTGTGGCTGGTTCAGACAGGGATCTCCATGTATGGGCATAAAAGGGATGTACTATACAGTACATGGATCTCCATATATGGGTACCAGGGGTCATATGGGTAAGGCCAAGAATTGGTGTGACTTCACCCTTTAGGGCGAGGTTGCATGTCGCCCTGAGGTGTCTTACTAGTATTGTATAATACTGTAATAATGTCAAACTGAGTAACCGATTGTCCGTTGCGTTATACTTAACCACGCAACATTGTCGTGCAACACCGGCGACAACGGCAGATCTGCAAGCTCACGACGCACCTCTCCGTGATGCGATTTGAGCTTGTAGATCTGATGTGTTTGAAAACGTGGGACATTTTTGGGGTGGTTGGGATCGATGACGAATCAATTATTTTATGTATTTGAACGATCGTTTGTTTTTCACAATCGATTGAATCGATGGGTTCAAAGTGAACGTCGCACCCCGCGGGAGGGCGAGGAGAGGAGGAAGAAGAGACGAGAGGAGAGACAACGGAGGAGAGACGATGGGGGAGGAGTAGGGGCGTCACAAGGGGGGGGGAAAGTGGGACTGAGTTACCAGGGCCCAAGGTGGAGGGGCCTTCATTATTTTATACTTTAGCTATTGAAAAATAGCATAACATTTGTAACTCAAATTTTGCTTCTGGGGTGTTCCTGGAACGAAATGTTTTCAGATGGGGGTCCGTGGCCAAATACATACCATTTTGGGGGTCCTTCACGTGAAAAAGTTCAAGCTCGAGCTTGTAGATCTGCGATCTGCTATCTGTCGTGAACATTTGTGCAAGTCTTTTCTAGGTTTCTATGTTTCTATGTCAGTGGTGCTCAAACTTTTCCATGTGAAGGACCCCCAAAATGATATGTATTTGGCCACGGACCACCACCTCAAAATATTTAGTTCCAGGGACCCCCCCAGAAGCAAAATGTTCGCTTAAAAAATACACATATATTCAACGATTTGCACACATTTTCACAACTTTTCAAAAATAGCAGATCTACAAGCTCACAGCGCGGCACTCGGTGCCGCGCTGTGAGCTTGTATATCTGCTATTTTTCAATAGCTAAACATAAAATAATTAAGGCCCCCCCCCCCCCCCCCCCCCTTGTGACGCCCCTGGATGGATGGATGGTAGGTATTGATCAAGGGATGGAATGGGGGGGTTCAAGAGAGAGAGAGAGAGAGAGAGAGAGAAGGGAGGGGTGGAGAGTGTGATGGAGCGAACAAGCGGAGAGGGAGAGAGAGAGACACACACAGACCATGATCCAGTAAGTGAGTGGATCATCTGTCTTTATTAGACTGTACTCACTGCACGCACGCACGCACGCACGCACGCACGCACGCACGCACGCACGCACGCACACACACACACACACGCACGCACGCACACACACACACACACACACACACTCACTCACACACACACACACACACACACACACACACACACACACACACACACACACAGGACCTCGAGGACCAGCCAATGGCTGCCCTTTACGGTTCAGAAACGAGTGCGGTCCAGACGACAGCCTCTTCTGCCCCCTGTCGCTTCATTCAGTGGTTCTCGACCTTTTCAGGCCGCGACCCCCAAAATAATAATATTTAAACTGGGGACCCCCCACCCTACAAGCACTAAGAGTTGAGGAATTTAATTTTGTATAACACAGTGCTGTTGTGAAAATAGCAGATCTACATGCTCACAACGCCTCGCAACGTTAAATAGCAGATCTACAAGCTCGCAGCGCGGCACTCGTGCCGCGCTGTGAGCTTGTATATCTGCTATGTTTCAATAGTTAAAGTATTCAATAATTCTAGGCTTACAGTAAATGGGTTAAGCAACCAGTGATATAAAGGGAAATAAAAATACGAAGCATCCCATTCTCGGGTTTCTTTGAATAATTTACAATCTCTAAATTAGCCATTTAGCAGGTGCTCTATTGTCCAGAGCAACTTACAAGCAAGCTAAACACAGAATGCAGAGAGACAGTGTAGGGCCTCAGTAAACTAGGATCACTGCTAAACCAAGAACCAATCGCTATCAAAATAATAATCTTTATATTGAAACTATAGGGTAAACCAGTAAGACTCCCTAATCGGGAGATAAGTGACCGTCAGGTCAAACTAGTGAAAACTGTTTTCACTACTTTTGTGCGACGGCCTTGTATGACGAAGCAGGGCTTTACTTTGCGAAAGAACAAACGATACTTGGAGATACGAGGTTTCCGCCCGACAACGACGATATGTTGTGTTATAACCCAGGACAAAGTCCACGGCTTTTGTCTTTTGCAAACGTAATGTTTCACGGGTGAAATATTGGCATTGCAGCCAATAACGTTCCATTGTATAACACAATGCCCTTTCCTTGAGAACACTACCTTTGTCTCGGCGCGTCTTAACACTTGGGGAGCCAAACTCGTTCAGGGACGAGTTAAGGCCACTAGGTGTCCCCCTGCCACAGGAAGTTATCTCGTTCACAGACGAGGCAACAAACAGTTAACTTTTTGAGCCTGCAGCTGCCCTTTGAATGACCTGAGTGCATTACGTCACCCAGTCAGTGCAGGCAGCCCCTCTAGGGAAGACATCACGGAAGGACTTAACATTGCTTTAGATTCTACTTTGAAACATAAGAACGGCTTTATCTAAGAATGAGTTGAAAACAGCCCCATGGAAGCAGAGAGCTGATTGTTTTCACGGCGACACTTTACCGCGATTTTACCGCGATTTTTGGATTTTAGTTTCGCGAGCGTTTGTAAACAAATGGATTATCCTCCTCAATCTTCTCTGGACACGCACGTGCACACGCACGAAGCTTGCGAGGCACGTCAAAACAAAGCGTAAGTCAATGGTGGCAGCAGCAACAGCTATAAATGTTATAAACCTTAGCAGCCCATGTGTTAAGGTGTTTGTTCTGTGCTTTTTCAGCAAGACGCGTCCCTGATCCGTGCCTGTTTCAACGTGCAACATACACATAATATTGTATTATACAATACCACATCCACTTTGAAAGCCATCGATCTGCTAGGTTGTGTACCGGCTCTAGGAATGAGATTTTTTTTTTTACGCCTACTCTACTTGTGACACGTTTCTACTGGCTATAGGAATGCGTCCCCTCTATTGTGTCTTAGGGATGGGACGATACGTGATATTATCGTTTATCGTGATAAAAGAAACACGATAATCGTATTGTGGAGATTTAATTTATCGTGAAATCGGCCTCTGTCATGCACTGGGAACTAGTTACCTTTTATTTGCCGATATATCCGGTACCACTTTATCCGGTACCACTTTAACCTTTTGGTAAAAGGTATTTATAATATACATACTTGTCTTTTTTTCACTCTCTATCAAATATCTTTGCCCAAAAAATAGCGGATTTACAAGCTCACAACGCGTCGCAAGGCGACGCGTTGTGAGCTTGTAGATCTGCTCTATTTTTTGGCAAATGTTCCACCCCAGGATAATGGATGTTGATTATTGTGATAATATCTAAAGCGCGATTTCTTTTGTCACAATAATCGTGATATGAAATGTTCATATCGTCCCATCCCATCCCTATCCTGTCTGTCATGTATGTTTACAAGCATGTGCCTACGTATATTCTTGGTATTTACTACAGCCTTGCCCTCTATCTGACTCCATTGCATGTGTAGAGGGTTTATACATAATTCAGTATCTCTGAAGAGGAGAAATGAAAGGGCTTAGACTGGAGTGGAATGAAGAGACTTATCGACTATTTCCCTCGACCATATAGGGGCATAGCAGTGGCCGTGGTTTTCCTGATGCCACTCAGAAATCGTCCATTAACCTTTTTTTTCAATAAATGTTATAACAATTGTTTTAAGCCTAGAATCAAGCCATCCAATCCTGATGAATCATGACCATACGACCTTTGATTCTGTTAAAAAAATATGAAAACGCTAAACAAAGTCGATTTATTATATATATGGCTTGATTAAAATAATTTTTATACTGTACTGTAAATATTTTTGTAAATCTCCAAAACTTTGTGTGATAGAAACATTTTTTCCTCCTGTTTTATATTAACCGCTTGAACCCTAAGCATCCATATTCAGAGAACTTTCGCCAAAAATAGCAGATGTACAAGCTCACAACGCCTCACGCTGCGAGGCGTTGTGAGCTTGTACATCAGCAAATTTTGGCTGGTTTCGTGTTTAATTCTCAGAGGTTTCATGTAGAGGGGGAAAAGAGCAGACCAAGTACAAAGTGAAAGGTCAAGTTTATTAATTATTGACGGTTCAAGTGGTTAAATATCTGAAAACAAAAATGTACATGAATCCAAAATACACTGATGATTGTGCTGTCAAACAATGAAACTATATGGAATCTATGAACAGGTTGTGGGGGTCCCTGCTTCATCTCTCTCTCAACTAAGCGGTCCTTGGCCTGAAAACGTTGAAGACCCCTGCTATACTGTGTTAGAAATAAAACTTTGACAGCAAAGGATGCTCGGGTGGTGCATGGCCACAAATAAATGGGTAAAAAGCTAAATAAATCAATAAAAACAAACTAGAGTTGTGGGTAGCTGTGCGGCTCATCACCTACTGACCTTCACTGACCTTTGACTTAAGTGCAGTACTTGAGTAAATGTACGGTGTGAAGCTAACTGTGTGAAATGAGAAGGGCGAGAGGTGTTGGCTGTGTAAAAGCAACCGCCCGCATATCGTTTCTGTCGCGTGGAAACCTATGTATAACGGTTACTTGTTCTCAGGAATCAAATTCAAAAACGGCAAAAGTAAGCAGATCCACAAGCTTGAAGCACGTCGCTTCACACTGCGTTTTGCGTAGTGTTGTTTTTGACAGCACATTTTGATTTAGTTTTAGTCTTTTGAATAAAATGTCATTTAGTTTTAGTCATCATTTTCTCACCTGAAAGGTTTTAGTTTTAGTCTAGTTTTAGTTGACTGAATATCATTAGATTTTAGGCGACTAAATCTACAGTTGATTTAGTCGACTAAAATGTATTTTGGCAGACCTTGATGACACTGGATGCAGAATTTGAGCTACAAACGTTTGTATGTGCACACATTTTCACGACTTTTCAAAAATAGCAGATCTACAAGCTCGAGCTTGTATATCTGCTATTTTTTTCAATAGCTAAAAAGTATAAAATAATTAAGGCCATCTCCACCGTGGGCCCTAGTGACTCAGTCCCACTTCCCCCCCCCCCCCCCTTGTGACGTCCCTGTCTACCATTGTCCACCGGCGGCTGTGAAGAGAGACTGTGTGAAACAGTGAAGTGAGAAGGGCGAGGAGCTGTGTGTTGGCCGCGAAAAAGCTGAACCGCCCCGCAGATAAGGAAGGCAATGGTGAAATGTGCTGCGTGTTGACCCAGTAAGTTGACACGCTGCTAAAATAAACCTCTACAACCACTCCTTATTCTGGTCAGCAAGTTTGAATGGGGACATCATGATCTGGGTGTGTGTGTGTGTGTGTGTGTGGGGGGGGGGGGGGGGGGGGGGGGGGCATGATATCTCTGCCCCCATCTGAAGACCTCGTTTGAGAGTTATGAAGGAAAAAAACTAAGGTATTTTTTTAAAGGGACTCTTCGGCGCAGCGAAGTGGGTTGGGACCCGGTTTTGGGTCACGGACGCTTCTGTGGCTTACGATTGCATTACAGTAATCACCCCTCTTTCTTTTTTTACATAAAACAATAAAAAAATAAAAACACATTCATATTTTTTTCTAAAATACATTTACTTAAAAAAAAGGGTTAGGGTTAGGGTTAGGTTTTTTTTTTGTTAGAGGTAGTAGAACTATAGAGAAAATAGCAGGTCTACAAGCTTAATTTGTTGTGAGCTTGATGATCGGCTATTCACTACTTTGAGTCCTGGGAAGTGTGTGTGTGTGTGTGTGTGTGTGTGTGTGTGTGTGTGTGTGTGTGTGTGTGTGTGTGCGCGTGTGAGTGTGAGTGTGAGTGTGTGTGTGTGTGTGTGTGTGCGTGTGCGTGTGAGTGTGCGTGTGCGTGTGCGTGTGCGTGTGCGCGCGCGCACATATGTTGTTTCTCAAACATACAATTAGGGCAGCAACTATGGATTATTTTCTTGTCATTATTCTATCTGTAATAGCAATCGTCTTTGCCTTCAATCAATGTACGGCACTAAAGTGCAGCAATCCTCAGAATTAAGCCTGACAGTTGACACAAAAGTCTTCAGAGACAAAACAATTTTCATAAAAGATGGTGTTACTTAAAGGGCCACTTCACCTCTGGCCTGGGACAACCCAATCTTATTGTATTATTAACCCTAACCCTAACCCTAACCCTTATTGTATTATTGTATTGCCGTTTGGGACACGATCAACACAATCCTTTTTTTTGTTATTTTTTTGTGTTCAATCTGTTTTTTTGTTGTTGTTGATATTTTAGTATTTCAGCATGTACTAGTGATTTGTTTTGCATCATATGATGCAAAACGCATCACAGATGATGCAAAATGCATCACTAGTCATGCTGAAATACTAAAACATCTAAAAACACAGATTGAACACAAAAAATAACTCTTGTGATTGTGTTGATCGTGTCCCAAACAACAATAAAATACAATATGGTTGTCCCAGAGGTGAAGTGGCCCTGTAAACAAAACAGAACAATAATTGTCACATCCACATGGTCAAAACACTGTGTGGCTTCTTTAGAAGGCTCTCCACTAGGACTGAACAAATGAGTACCACTGGACTACATGAATTAGCAATCAAATCAAATACAAGTGTCACATTAGCTGTGGCTTGATTGCACAATTAACTCTAGGAGAATTAGTCATCGGTTCTAACAATAACAATGACTTTTATGACTCAAGCCGTGACTCATATTACCATACTGTATATTGACACATACAGTTTTTTATTTGATTTTATTTGACACATTTTTATTTTGGATGGCCTTGATGGTTAGTGAGGGAAAGTTAGCCGATTGCCACATCAATCTGGGAACTAAATCTAAATCAATAGCTTTCTTCACAAATGTGTTCATAAAGGTGTCTACTATCACCTCTGTAAACCCAACTCCCTTGACATACTTTGTGGGAGCCAATCAAAGTTGGCGGTATCCCGAGGGCCTAGGATTAAAGGGGAAAAATATGTCCAATATGAACATATGTGGTGTGTAATTAGGGTATTGTTGGGCTGCTGAATCCATTCCAACCATTAGTGTTCAGTTAAAATGACTCCTTGGCCTTTCTGTGTGGAGTTTGCATGTTCTCCCCATGTCTCCTGGGGTAGATACCCTCAAAAAAAAAAAAAAAAAAAACATTTTCCTGGTCTCAATGATGCCTCCCCCTGGCCAGCCGGGGCGCCTGATGGAGGGGAAAGGAACTGGTTGGAATAACGTGTTCCTTCCACGCGCTACGTCCAAACCGTGGAAATCCCCACTGTCAGGTGAAAAGAAGCAACTTGGACTCCTCATGCATAGAAGGAAGCATGAGGTCAGTCCGTTGTCTCCCCAGGCGCGGCAGAGGGAGAGCAGAGCCCAGGACTACATAGGCAATTGGCACTGGGTGAAAAAAATGGGTTACAAAATCGTGGGGTAAAAATCAGTAAGACTCCCTAATCGGGAGATAAGCGACTGTAAGGTCACAGCGGGATTTTAGGGCAACATGTGTAGGAGCAGTGTCCAAAAATGTGTTTAAAAAAATCGGGCTGATGGTGGCGCTATATGGGACAGATCCATGTTGATGAGATGAGTGTAGATTTTAGGTAAAAAATTGTAGGAGCAGTGTCCAAGAATCAGCCTCATGGTGGCGCTAGAAGAGGGTCATGTGAGAATTGAGGTTGGGGTTTGGCAGGCAAGGAGTGTGTGTGCAAAATTTGGCATGGATCGGGGCAACGGTTGCGGAGATATGAGCAGGGCAAAAGTGTGACGTGTGACGTATGATGTGTGACAGACGGACAGCTGGTCGAGGTTTTGATAGTAACTGCAACCTGACGGTCGCAATAAAAAAATACAAAAAATGTGAGCACTTTTTCCACCGCTGCTGACTTCACTCACGGCAAGGTCACAGATTCACGTCCACCGATTGGACGGAGGTATAGCGGAGGAAGACACGCTTCCTCCACCCGCCACCCACCCCCACCCATCACCCACCCAGCATCCTCCTGCATGCTGCATTCTGCGCACGTGGACCTGTGGAAAATCACTTGTCTCCCATGACAACACCGTTGACTGAGGCCCCGTGTTGGAGAGGTTGTTGGGAGGGAAAGATTAGGTAATTCCTCCGAGCAATTTACGGACGCTCCGCAGCCGCAATTAAACACGTTTAGGCCTAGAATTATCGAACGCTTTAGCTATTGAAAAATAGCAGATCTACAAGCTCACAGCGCGGCATTTTTTTCAAATATTTGCTTCTGGGGAGTCCCTGGAACAAAATATTTTGAGATGGGGGTCCGTGGCCATATACATATCATTTTGGGGGTCCTTCACATGAAAAAGTTTGAGAACCACTGACACAGTAGTCTCTCAAAAACAGACTAACTGAGCTCCAGTTGAGTGAAAAGGACCTTTTCTTTGACGATGGCTATAGCCAGATTGCTGACATAGAAACATAGTTTTTTTTTTTTTTTAAACCTTAGAAGGATTCAAAAGACACTTATTGAATCGGGTCAAAATTGGGTCAAAATTCACATTTTCACGATTTTTCAAAAATAGCAGATCTACAAGCTCGCAGCGCAGCACTCGGTGAGTACCCGGTATAAATGACTTAAGGAGAGTGTCTTTGACGCGCGCACACAAACGCACACACGCAAATGCACGCACACGCGCGCGCACACGCACGCACGCACGCACGCACGCACGCACGCACGCACGCACGCACGCACGCACGCACGCACGCACGCACGCACGCACGCACGCACGCACGCACACACACACACACACACACACACACACACACACACACACACGCTGCAATTATCACTTGCTCATGCACTCTTCAATCTCTCTCTCTTTCTCTCTTTTATTGCTTTTTCAGTAAAGGGACACATGCCATGTAAGTGCACCAGGGGAGTGCATGCTTATTTGCGTGTGCGCGTTTGTCTTTGCAAGCGTGAAGACCGCGCACAAGCGCAGGCAGGAGACTGTTGGAGATTCTACAGTATGGAAGAGAGAGAGACATTATAGCTCGGGTCATAAAATGCAGGCTGTACCACACACACACACACACACACACACACACACACACACACTTGTGTCTGTAAGTGTGCGTGCGTGCGTGCGTTTGTGCGTGCGTGTGTAACCTGCATGGAACAGAAGCAGACCTTTAGAGCCAGCACGCCCATAGACACATACACAGACACACATGCAATATTGATTCATTTATTTTCTTTTTCTTTTATAATGAGCTGTATTTCTTTCTAAGCAGCTCAGTCTTATCTTATCTGAACTGCCTGGTCCAATGAGCACTTGATATATTGTACTTTGAAGGAGCTCGCTGCCTTCTCTGTATGGTGTATTTGTGTCTGAGAACGAGTCATGGTTAAAATACACTGTAGTAGTGAATAAGACAGGGGTCTTCAACGTTTTCAGGCCAAGAACCCTTTAGTTGAGAGAGAGCTGAAGCAGGGACCCCCACAACCTGTTCATAGATTCCATATAGTTTAATTGTTTGACAGCACAATCATCAGTGTATTTTGGATTCATGTCAATGTGTGTTTTCAGATATTTAACCACTTGAACCGTCAATAAACTTAGGTAATAAACTTGACCTTTCACTATGTACTTAGTGTGCTCTTAGAATTTGATAGATATACAAGCTCACAGCGCGCCACCGAGTGCCGCGCTGCGAGCTTGTAGATCTGCTATTTTTGAAAAGTCGTGAAAATGTGTGCAAATCTTTGAATATATGTATTTTTTAAGTGAACATTTGTAACTCAAATGTTGCTTCTGGGGGTCCCTGGAACGAAACGTTTTGAGATGGGGGTCCGTGGCCAAATACATATCATTTTGGAGGTCCTTCACATGAAAAAGTTTGAGCACCACTGATATAGAAACATAGGTTTAAAAAAAAAAAAAACCTTCAAACGACTTTTTTCACGATTTTTCAAAAATAGCAGATCTACAAGCTTGCAGTGCGGCACTCAGTGCCGCGCTGTGAGCTTGTATATCTGCTATTTTTCAATAGTTAAAGCACAAAACAACGCAGTGAATCCTTGTACCCAGGGCCCAGAATTTGGTGCGACACCCCTGATAACGGCACAACAATATGTCTTTTTATTCTCCTCTCCGTTCCCCTCCCCGCCTCTCCTCTGTCCTTTTATTTCCTGCGTTTCAAACGGAGGAGCTGCTCCTCGTGTCTTCCAGTGTGTGGAGCTCGCGATGCGATTACAGTCACAGATCAATAGAAACAGCCACAAACATGCCAGTGACATCAGCACGACTGCATCTCGCTCCCCTGTCGTCATCTGAGAATCTCCATTGCTGTATCCCTAGTGGGAGCGTGTCGCTGTTACTACAGTACATCTCATCTTTTCGACACCCGACTCTAACCCTCACCCTAACCTTAACCTCCGTGGAGTGAGTCGCTAACCCTCCGGTCGAAATGATGGGCATTTGCAAAAGCAAGATTTCCGCTCCCTAGTAGAGATACAGTAGCTTTGGAATATGGCTTGGAGGCAGCGGCGGCTCCAGAGAATTGTGACTGGGGGGCTATGGGGGGGGGGGGGGGGGGTCTGGCTTTTTTAGAGCAGGGGCGAATTAATTTAGTCAAACAAACAATATAATAATACCAATCTAAGACAAACAAGATTCTCTCGCTTAGGGTATTGATAACTGAACAGACCAGATCATTGGCAGATGCCAGCTCCAAATCTGTGGACTGTAGGTGATTAGATAGGGTTTTTGTGATGCTGAAGATTGCTTAAAAATATGATTTCATAGTATGGTTTACATAGAAGTCAGTCAATTGCCTTTCACATATTCAAATATATTTGATGTATTTATTCCTTAAATCATTTTCATCTAAATTGGGTTTGTGGGGAGGGGGGCTTAGGGGCTTCACCCCCTCTATACCCCCCCCCCCCCCCCCCCCCCCTGTCCCTGCTTGGAGGTGGAGATTCTCTACCTCTAACGGCCGGGCTACACCAAGCCTTTTTACGTGTGTCAGTGCGTTTTGGCGCGTTTTGGAAAATATATATCAATTCAGCCGGCTACACCAGGCACATGGATAGCGCGAATCACGGATACGCATTCCATTGAAATAGGATCGGTTCTATTTTGTGCGCGCGTATGCGTTTTGTACACAAACTCCGATGGTCTTCCGCACATACTCCCTCCTTGGTGTAGGCAGGGGCTTTTTTTCATGTAAAGGACCTACAAATTGATAAGTATTTGCCACGGACCCCCACCCCCACTTCCCCCATTATGTTTTTGCCAGGGACCCCCAGTAGAGAAGATTTGTATCAAAAAATGCAAAACGATTTCAGCGTTTTTCGAACACTTTCAAGGTCTTTCAGAATTGCTCAAAAATAGCGCTGCGAGCTTTGTCCATTTGCTATCTTAGAATAGCCAACATATATAAATGGGTACATGGGTTAAAATGATTGTGATGCTTTAGCCCTGGGGACCCCCTGGAACCCCCTCAAGGAGCCCTGGGGGTCCCCAGACCCCACTTTGAGAACCAACGCACTATAACTCCCTTTGTCTTCACACAATGCAAAATAATAATAATAAAAATAAACAAAACACTAAACGCACGTCATAGTGTAGATGCAGTTCTCATTCCAATGTGATGTTCCAGACCAGTGTTGATTTCGTCGACTAAAACTATGACGAAAAATGTTTGTCGACTGCGTTTTTTTCACTGACGAAAACTAAATAAAAACTAAGCTGTGATGACTAAAACTAAGACTAAATATAGTGACAATTTCGCCAAACAAAATAAAAAACTAGACTAAAACGTTAGGGAGGGACTAGTGGAGAAGAGAGTCATTTTATGTTTGGTTGCTCTCGGGTGTTGCGTGCTGAAAATAGCAGATCTACAAGCTCACAATGTGTCGCGCTGCGACGCGTTGTGAGCTTGTAGATCGGCTATTTTCAGCATACAATCAAGTGTAAAATCAGTCATTACGATGCCATCAAGGCCGGCCATTATCCATTTTAGTCGACTAAATCAACTGTAGATTTAGTCGCCATAATATCGTATGATATTTAGTCGACTAAAATCAGACTAAAACTAATACTTTTCAGGTGACTAGATTTTGACTAAAACTAAATGACATTTTATTCAAAAGACTATGACTGAAACTAAATCAAAATTTGCTGTCAAAAACAACACTCTTCCAGTCAATACAAATACATGTACATTTTCCATTTGCATTGACGCAGTTGTTCACTGAATAAATCATTACATGCAAATTGCTACTGCACGTACAATGGGCGTCGCATAAGGCCAGCACGATGGGTGAATGGAGTGGTTTTCCTTCATGCAATTGAAGAGTAGCAGATGTTGCCAATGCCATCCCACAGGTGCAAAATGTGAACACAATACTCTATAGTACAGCGGCATGACAAATAAAACTAGAAAGGTGCTTGACCAAATCCTCAAATCCATTATACAGGGTTCCCACCCATCTTTACCAATTCATTTCCAAAACTTTTCCAAAACTTTTCCAGAATATTTAACCCGATTTCCAGGACTATATAAGAATAATTCAGCTCAATAACGAGTCGCTTACTGCTATGTGCAATATGCCCAAAGACAGGTAGTGTATGCCAGTGGTTCTCAAACTTTTCAGGCTGTGACCGCCGAAATAATCATATTTGAACTGGGGACCCGGCACCCTGACGAGCACTAAGAGTTGAGGAATTTTGAGCATGTAGATCTACTATTTTCACAATTTCTGCCTCTAATATTTGACAAGTTGGCCAATGTTTAATTTGTCATTTCAGAGGTATTAACAAAATCAATAACCAAAGACAATGCATAGCTATTTTTTCCAGGACCTTCCAGGACCCTTGATCAATTCCAAAACTTTTCCAGTACTGGAAAAATACTATATTTTTGTAATTTCAAAATATTTCCAGGAATTTCATGACCGTGGGAACCCTGATTATTCACATCTGATCCAATCAGAAAAGGGACAGAACTAGAGTTCTCAACGGGCATGACAATGAAGGCCCTCATATGCATGCATATGTATGTTGACGTGTTTCTTTTTTGCCATGTTTCAAAAATCTTTAGGTAAGTCTAAATAGTTTTTATTAGTTTTTTTTTTAAATTCGTTTTTGTGATTATGAGAAGGGGAGACACACTTTTAGACAACTGCTTGACCCGGAGTTAGCAGTTAAGTAATTGAACCAGGGACGTGCTGGCCATTGGGAAAAGAGGGACAACTCCCGAACGGCCGGTTCATTCCCGGCCTGGCCGGCCATTAGGAAAAAATTACAAATGAAATGTCGGCCTTCGTCACATTTTGGGGGCTGGGCGGCCAACAAAGTAAATCGTCACTGTCGGGCAGAAACCTTGTATCTCCAAGTTTCACATTTTTAAGTTTTTTCACAAAGCAAAGCCTTGCTTCATCATACAAGGCTGTCACACAAAAGTAGTGAAAACAGCCGATCTACAAGCACACAACGCCTCGCGGTGCGAGGCGTTGTGTGCTTGTAGATTGGCTGTTTTCACTAGTTTAAATCATTTTTAAAATGATAAATACAAAACAAACGGTTTTGGACATACAAGGTTTCCACCCGACAACGACGTAATATAACTCATGTAATTGGCCCACTGGCTTGTCACTTGTCTTGATCTGAAATGACAAATCTTTGTGTAGCAGCAGCGCTATAGAGAGAGATTTCTCTCTATAGCGCGCAACGAGGGCCTCTCCAACTCTTTTTCCCGGGCTGAATCAGGGGCCCAGCACGTCCCTGAATTGAACATCCCTACGCGTACGTCGTGGGGTACAGGTTTGAATTAGGTTGTGAGATGGCAGAGCTGGGAGTGAGCCATTTGTGACCTTGGGGTGCAGGCCAATTGGGGGACACACGTCTAGCTAAAGAGCTAAATTAGAATTGAAGTGGGGCCACGATTTTGGGTCATAGCTTTAAACTTTAATGGAGAATTAAAAAATGTCCGGGCTGTTGGGGAGGTAGTGCACTTCTTACCTAAAACGGAGCAGGAAACAGCTGGCGGGCAGGGCAGTGCGTGTAGCCTACTTGAGGTGTCCGCGTGCGTAGTGCTGGCGGGGCACAGTGGTGTAAAGTAACTACTTAACCCATTTAGGCCTAGAATTATTCAATGTTTTAACCAGTAAAAAATAGCAGATATACAAGCTTGAAAAAGTTGTGAAAATGTGTGCAAATCTTTGAATATACCGGTATGTATTTTCAATGCGAACGTTTGTAACTCAAATTTTGCTTCTGGGTGGTCCCTGGAACTAGATATTTTGAGATGGGGGTCCGTGGCCAAATACATATCATCTTGGGGGTCCCTCACATGAAAAGGTATGAGAACCACCGACATAGTAGTCTCTCAAGAACAGACTAACTGAGCTCCAGTTAAGTGAAAAGGACCTTTTAAGATTGCTGACATAGAAACATGGGTTTTTCAAAAGATCTTAGAAGGATTCAAAAGACACTTATAGAATCGGGTCAAGATTCTAATTTTCACATTTCACATTTCATATCAAAAGTGTTCCTTCATCGAGGTATCAATATGCGTGATATACATACCGACATAGACGGCTTGAAATTAGGTATTGGTGTATATGTGTCAAATGAATTGCGACCGTAGGACGCAGTTTAATATCAGAACCGTCCGGACAGACAAGCTGTGGCGGTTCTGATAGTAAACTGCGACCTACGGTCACAATCACAGGTGACATCACACCTAAATGCCAGGGAAGGCGGGGGTCTATTAGACACATACAAAACAGAAACGGTACAAAACTATGGCACCACCTCTTTAAATAAAACAAAAAGTGTGTATCTTTGCACTCGTTGCACGTCACAAGTTTTCCCAGAGGGGGCACCTGGCCTACTTCTAAAAGGTACCCCAGTTTAACATCGCCTGACAGGAGTTTGACTTCAAGCCGAGTACAGCCAGTACTCACATCACTGGCATGAGTCTTAAAGGGTGCAGAGGATGCCACCGCACCTGCAGTGACAGGGGCGTCACAAGGGGTAGGAGGGGCGGGGGGAGTGGGACTGAGTTACTAGGGCACAAGGTGGAGGGGCCTTAATTATTTTTATACTTTAGCTATTGAAAAAGAGCAGATTTACAAAGTCACAGCACGGATGCGAGCTTGTAGATCTGCTATTTTTGAAAAGTCGTGAAAATGTGTGCAAATCTTTGAATATATGTTTTTCTTTTTTTTTTCTTTTTTTATCCCACGTTTTTTGCAACCCATTTTCTCACCCAGTGCCAACTACCTAACCTGTAGTCCTGGTTTCCGCTCTCCCCCTGCCGCGCCAGGGGAATTGGGGAGCACCTTGCTGGCTAGGGGGAGGTAGTATAGAAACCAGGACTACTGCATGTTTTTGTGAGAGAATCTACCCTAGGAGACACAGGGAGAACATGCAAACTCTACACAGAAAGGCCCTATCGCCAACCCCACCTAGGGTGTGGGCGCTGATGATGCGGAGGGAGAAACACGCCCCCAGCGCCCACAGCTTCCCCCGGCGGGAATTGAACCCAGGACCTTCTAGCTGTGAGGCGAAGCGCTAACTATATGTATTTTTTAAGCGAACATTTGTAACTAAAATTTTGCTCCTGGAAGGGGTCCCTGGAACTAAATATTTTGAGATGGGGGTCCGTGGCCAAATACATATCATTTTGGGGGTCCTTCACATGAAAATGTTTGAACACCACTGACATAGAAACATAGGTTTTTCAAAAAAACCTTAGAAGGACTTGAAATATTCAAAGACATTTTCACGATTTTTCAAAAATAGCAGATCTACAAGCTCACATCGCGGCACTCGGTGCCGCGATGTGAGCTTGTATATCTGCTATTTTTCAATAGTTAAAGCACAAAATGTGAGTGAATCCTTGTGCCCAGGGCCCAGAATTTGGTGCGACACCCCTGTCGGGGTGCAGAGGATGCGATCGCACCTGCAGGGATCCCACAGCAGGGGGGGCTCCCGCTTAGCCCGCCAATTAGGGGCCAAGAAGCAGCGCCCAAGCACCTGCCCCCATTTTCTTCACAGTAGAAAGTGGCCTCATTTATGCCTCCGTAATGTTCTCTGCTTTATTCGACCTAATCTCATGCGTAGGCTTCGTAGCCCCCCGTTTGCCCGTCCACCATTCTGGCTGTCCCAGTTTAAAGGTGCAGTAAGCGATTTCCTTTTGTTAGAATAAGTGTTAAATAGCTCTGTAACAGCGGGTGGGCAACTGTGATGATAGGCGAGGGCCACATTAAATGTCCCACGCTCGCTCCAGGAGGTGACATTGTGTACACAGTCTCTTTCTCTGGGTGCTTTAACTAATAGCAGTCCTCCAAGCAGACCTCCTCAGGTCGGCTATTTTCAATAATTCTTTCAACATAAGACGCTGCATTCAAGTTCAGGAGAGATTTGGACACGGTAATTCTCTTGAATGCTGCATGCCTTCAGGTATGGCATGGAAAGAGGGCGTTAGCATTTCTTTCACCATAGTAAAAACTAGGGATGTCCCGATACCACTTTTTTGCTGACCGAGTACAAGTACGAGTACTTCATTTTGAGTACTCGCCGATACCAAGTACCGATACGAGTACAATTAATAATACAAAATGTCTTTAAATTAGTTTTTTTTTTTTTTTTTTTTTATCAGATGTTCCTCACTTTCTGGCTGTATATAACACATTAAATTGCATTGCTTTCCCAGCACATGGCACAACTGCCACACTTCACTTTTTTTTTTCAGGTTTAGCCCATGGAAATTCCTGTACTGTGCATGATCTTCTAGATCTGCTATGCTCAAACATTTTGTATTTTTACTTTTGATACTTTAAGAGAGAGAGAGAAAGGCGAAGTGGCGGAACACACAGGGTACTCGGGCGCTTTGTGAGCAGTAGACAGTGGACAGTACCGATACTGCAAAATAGGCCGGTATTGGGGCGAGTACCGATACCACGAGTACCGATACCGCATCCCTAGTAAAAACTACATTCATGGTTCTGGAGAGGGCACTTTTTACAGACGGATAAAAGAGCAGGTGCTCAAGCCCCCTTTGATGACTGTGTGCACGTGCCTGTGCACGCACGCACGCACACGCACGCACGCACGCACGCACGCACACACACACACACACACACACACACACGCGCGCGCAACCAACAAGGCTAAATGGATGCTCCCACTCCCACTCATCCAATTGATGGTTATAATTAGGTTGAGCTGCTATTCAGTCTGCTCTTTGTGGAGGGCTTGGAAGTTAACAACGGAGCTAAATGGCCTCGGGCCTTTTCTGGTATCCCTGTTCCATAGAAGTGCTGCCTCAAACCCTTTATAATCCAAAACAGAGCGTGCACGCACGCACACACACACACACACACACACACACACACACACACACACACACACACACACACCCACACACACACACACATAAAGGTCAGTATGGATAATGCGGCGGGATAAAGGTCAGCATTCAAGGTAGAGAAACAAATGACTCTCGCCGATCTACAAGCACACCGCGAGGCGTTGTGTGCTCGTATATCTGCTGTTTTCACTACTGTTGTGCGACAGCCTTGTATGATGAAGCAGGGCTTTACTTTGCGAAGAAACGTATACATTTGAAACTTGGAGATACAAGGTTTCTTCCCGACAGTGACGATATTTACACCCCCGTGTCATTATCTGGTCACAAGCTCATGTTCGTACTTACGTCAGCGGTTCTCAAAACAGTTGTCCGGAGACCACCAGTTGCCCTTGAGGGGTTTCCAGGTGGTCCACAGCTAAATGATGGAGAGTTGGTAACCAAATGGACCCTTATAGATCTTTATCTCTTGGGAGCGTAAAATGAAACGGGTCCCTTTGGCCTGGCATCAGTCTATATAAACTAGACCAGGTCACCTGGTTCTGCCAGACCCGCAATGAAAACTTGTAGATCGGCTGTTTTGACTAGTATGGCACTGAACTAACACATGAACACACAGGATTTTATAGGCTGAGCAGCTGGAAATGTTTGTGAGCTTGTAGATGGGCTGTTTTCACTAGTATGGCTGTGGGGCAAATGTTTTGCAGCACTGAACTAACACATGAACACACAGGAATGTATAGTCTCAGCCTGTGTTTGCCTCTGACTGCTCATCTGCCCCTCCCTTCCCTTGCTCGGCTGATTGCCTTGAGTGCCGTCACCTGTAGCCTGTGTTTGCCTCTGACTGCTCATCTGCCCCTCCCTTCCCTTGCTCGGCTGATTGCCTTGAGTGCCGTCACCTGTACGGGACCAGCTGAGTTGAGTTGGCTGACGAGCTGCTGAGGAAAAGAGGGACCGACCGACAGACCGACCGACCGACAAAGCCTTTTGTAGGCCGACCCCCTGGGTCTGGCAAAAATAAAAGATACAAATCTATATAAAACATTTATGGCAGGGGCGTCAATTGGGTATGGCAGGGGTATGCAGCTGCCATACCCTGGGTCCAGGGGGGAAAATAAAATGTACTTTTAAATATAAATCCATGAATGTCTCTTTGTCTAACTGTGCTGGTTAGTACGTTGTTAAATTACAGTAAAATACTACACAATTAATGCAAAATATCACAACATGGTCACTTTAACAAGATATTATAATTATATTCTCCACACTTGTATTCTCCCCATCTTGACAAAATGGTATATTCCCAGGTTCCGCAGGTCAGCTGCACAGGTGCAATGCATTATTGTTAATTGTGGCACGTTTACTAACATGCCAAGTTTATCTGCATTTGAACAACTGTTCCAGGCTGTCATATCCAGCCCAAGAAACCGTAGAAACCTGGGGAAATAACGGACAAAACTCGAGGGCATGCTCATGAGGACTCCCATCTTTGCCATACCCAAGCTTTTGCTGAACCGACACCAATGATTTATGGCGTACAAAATTAACACAATAATACATGTCCTCAACAAATACACTGCAGTTCTCTTTAAGTCATATTATCCTTTCTCCCATGTTAGTCCCTCGGTTACCACAGATGACACCATCTGTGGCACTTTTAGAACCAGTGCCCTAAAGACTTTAGATTGGTTTTGCAATATAGTTGTTGTTTTTGTTGTTGTTGTTTTTAAAGCTCTGAATTGTTGGGAGGTGAGGGACGAATGATGCCAAAAGGGACACAGCGGATTGCAAGGGACGGTATGTCCAAAAGAGAAAAAACGACAGATATAATCATTGGTATTTATGTCCTCCAGACTTTTGTACAACGGAAAATAAAATGTCTAGTTCCCTAAAGAGCTTACTAAGTGGATTTCTATAACCATGCATTAATTTCCGTTTTACTTCTAGTTTGCGGTCAATATTCCTTTTCACTGGACAAACCTCCGCTCTTTGCATTATCCTCTTCAGTACGCAACGGAATACGGAACGCCAACACTTCTCCATGTCATTCATACCCGATTTGTAAGCAAGGCGAGGCCTCCGTTGACTAAATCGAAATGCTTTCCGAAAAGCGGAATAAAAATAAATAAAACATTTGAGTGTGGCCCCAGAGGGAATATTTCTGCTTAGATTTTGTGTTTATTTATTCATATTCTAATGTGCCGTGCGTGCCTGTGTAATGTTGTTTTTCTCAACACCAGTATGCATTATTTATGTGTGTCTATTGGACATCTGCTTAAATGACTGTCTGTCTGTCTGTCTGTCTGTCTGTCTGTCTGTCTGTCTGCCCCTTGACCACGGATACATGATGAACGATGCATTTATATCGCACCTTTTATCCAAAGTGCCTTACAATGTGTATTAGAATGTGATTCGCGCACACACACACACGAATGTGATTCGTGTGTGTGTGTGTGTGTGTGTGTGCGCGCGCGCGTGTTTATTATTAAGCACAGAAATGCCGAGAAAGGATGTGGTCGCCATGGAGCAAAGAATCCACCCACGCTTAGCTCGCTGTGTGTGTGTGTGTGTGTGTGTGTGTGTGTGTGTGTGTGTGTGCGTGCGTGCGTGCGTGCGTGCGTGCGTGCGTGCGTGCGTGAGGCAAATTATGTGTCTTACAATGATGCACCTGCATAATGCATTTTAATTTCATATAATTTATTGTGCATAAGCAGGCTCACGCGCACACACACGCACGCACGCACGCACACAGTTTAGTAACAGTTTTGGACATATGGGTTCCCACCCAGGGGTGTGCAGAGAATTTTAGAATTAGAATTAGAATTTTGAGAGGCAGGGGCTGACATTTCTAAAAGGGCCGAGTGAGCTTGGAGGTCGGCTATTTTCGGTGCTTGATACCACACTGAACTAAGCATAATCAAGTCAATACTGGAGATGTGGCGTAACGGCATGGATTTCTACACAGAGAGGGCAATTCTTTCAGTATAAGATGCTGCATTCAAGTTCAGGAGAGTTTGGACAAGGCAATTCTCTTGAATGCTGCCTTCAGGTATGGCATGGAAAGAGGGCCATTTGCATTTCTTTTACCATAGAAAAACTGCATTCATGGTCTGGAAAACACACTTTTTACAGAAGGGCAGGGGCTCAAGCCCCCTTTGATGTCTATGTGTGCACGACACGTGCCCCGACAGAGAGAGAAGCGATAATGTACGTTGTTTGTCCACTGGACTGCTTGTGCATTTCATTTCGTGGAGGGTTGCTATAGCAACCATGCTTACTGTACCTTTGCGTCTAGAAACTAGAAAACGTGTCTTAACTAGTAAACCACAGCTTGTATTAATGTACCTGGAGAGCCAGGTTGAGTGGGTGGCTGCATGAAAGTGTCATCTCAAACTGCCCACAAGGGGCAGCAGAGCAGTTATAGGGCAGTGGTTCTGAAACGTTTTCATGTCAAGGACGCCCAAATTGACACTTAATAGCTCGCGGACCCCCATTTGAAAAAGACGTGCCAGGGACCCCCATGAGAGAAGAGTTTTACAGCTCTAGCAGTGATTCCCAAACAGTTCATGTTCAAGGACCCCCAGTTTGACATGCATTTGGCTACGGACCCCCATTTAATGGCATTTCTATCTCTGAGACCCCAATTTATAATAAAATGTAAAATCAATGTTAATTTAACTCGGAGAGTGTACGAATGGAACCAAATGGACCCTAAAGGGTCCACTTGTACACTCTCTCAATCAGACAAATTGAAACACCTGTGTTGGTCCTCAACATGGCCATGTTGGACTACAAATGAAACCCATGAATTAAAACCAGGAAAGCAACTGTGTTATTTATTTTATTTTATTTTTTGCATAGGCTATTATAAAATAGCAAAGCGAGTCACTTTGTGCCGCGTTTGAGTTTGCCATATTTGAACATCGTTGGAAAAATTGTGCTAACTAAAAATTCGGAAGGCATTCGTATAGATTTGTCGGCCTCGGTTCTTCATGAGTATTTTTGACATGTCTTTCAGTGTATCAAAAAAGCAACTGGGTTCAGCATTGATCCGACCAGTTTAACATTCACCAGGTTAGCATTCACCAGCGTTGGCAGGTTAGCATTTCACCAGGTTAGCATTCACCAGCGTTAGTTTTACTGAGGTTAGAGTTAGGGTTAAAGGTTTTTTTACAACAAGGGTTCATATTTTAGATTGTAATTAGAGAAAATAAAAAGTGAGTGTTAAAATGTTTTCATTTTGCTCGTTCTATTGTTTTATCGCGTTTAGGGAGTGTACGTTATTTACCCACTAGGGGGTGCTGGTTGACAGGTGATATCTTTTTTTTTTTTTTGCTTGGTCCCCCCAAAGCCTTAAGATATTTTTTTGTGGTCCCCCCTGTGTGACTTGAGGAAAATGCATGACCCCCCTTCCCAATAAACTATATATATATATATATATATATATATATATATTTATATATTCACACCAACAGTAGGAGGAGACAATAAAATGAATGCTGACCTATTAATATTGCACCCTATTTGACGATTGATTGAGGGTACCGAACAGAACTGTTCAATGATAAGGTCAACTGAAAGGACCACAAGAAAGCTTTAGTGCTTCAATTTGGGTCTCTTTGTACTCAACTAATACAGAAAGGGTCCATTTGGTTCCATAGGTGGCCTCTTGGGGTTACAACAACACTCCAAACAAAAGAAAGATTGAGCAACTGTGAACAATTTTCCATGATATTAAATCTAAAAGCCGTTTCTCCTACCTCCTTCCCAGCCAACAGCCTTCAAATCAGTGTAACCAAATGGACCCATTACAGCCTTGATGGTACATTTTGTGCCTTCTCTGGGTACAGAAACTCCCAAAACAGTGGCTAGTTTCAGAGCCACCTGCTATTCTACTAGTTTAACATAATTCCTGCTATATCGTTTATGAGCCAAAAATCTGTGCGTTGCCAGCTTTCCCTTGTTGCTGCTAGTTCCCAGAACGTTCTATTCACTCTCCTGCGATCTTGTTGTATTTGGTACAGTGGTGTAAAGTAACTAAGTACATTTACTTAAGTACAGTACTTAAGTACAGTTTTGTAAATATATATTGTAAAACATACATTAATCTATTATTTCCCTGTTTTATACCTAGGCTATTTGAAAATAGCCGATCTACAAGTTCATAGCGTTGTGAGCTTGTAGATCGGCTATTTTCAAACATTTAGTACTTTTACTTTTGGTACTTTAAGTACTTTTTGATGCCAATACTTTCATACTTTTATTCAAGTACATTTTGAATTCTGGACTTTTACTTGTAACAGAGTACATCTATGTTGCAATATTGATACTTTCACTTAAGTAAAGAATGTTAGTACTTTTCCCACCACTGATTTGGTATGATTCAATGTGGTGGCTGCGAGATGATCACTCTGGATTAAACCATTGCCTTATAATTATATTCACACAAACAGTAGAAGAAAATGCAGTGAAAAGAAAGCTCCGACTGCTTTCTCACTTCGCAGCGTGTGCGTGCGCGTGTGTGTGTGCGAGAGAGAGAGAGAGAGAGAGAGAGAGAGAGAGAGAGAGAGAGAGAGAGAACCGTGAGAGAGCAATTACCTTTCTACATGCTCTTTTGGGGGGTAAACATCAAGTAGTATGCCTATTCCTCTCTTAAGAAACATTTTGGAGTTGTGGCTACAAATATAGTTGTTTAGCCTGTGTTCTGCTGCTAGGAGGGAAGGAAACTGTGTGTGTGTCTGTGTGCATTCTGACTGTGCAACACAACGCGTTGCGAACTGAAGCAGCAACACGGAGCTGAGAACAGGAGGTGGGAGGGGGAAGCGGGGGGAAGCAGCAAGTGGAATGTACCAAGTCAGTAGGGGACACCTAATACATTTGTTAACTTGATATTGTTTAGATAAACAACAAAGCTAAACATTTGGAATTACAAAATTTGACAAATTAAACTTGCATGGCCCCCCCTAAAGCCAAAATAAAAAAATCATGATCCCCCCAAGTGCTCAAAATCTTTTTTGATAACCCCCCCCCCATTATGGGCCATACCAACCGCGCGTAAAAATCGCACACTCCCTTACCGTGCTAAAATGTTGGGCATGCGTACGCATGTGGGCATGCGTACAAGTGGCTAAATATATCTTTTTAGACACAATAAGCCAGCAGTTTCTTTATTGCTATTTACAGTAACACTTCTAGCCCACATAAGTCACATCCAACCATGAAAGGTTGTGTTGTATCTTGGGAATGGGCTTATTCTGTGTAAAATTACATATTTAGCCACTTGTACGCATGCCCCCAACCACTGAAATAAGAATCTCTAAAACAATAGAAAGAAGTTAATTAAATCATTTTAACACTCATCTTTTATATTCTTTAATTACAATCTAAAATATGAACCCTTGTTGTAAAAAAACTAAAATTGTCTTTTAAGGTTAGATTTAGGTGTATCTCCGTCCCCCAGACTTTCATCACCTCCGGACTGAAAGACCTGCAAAAAAAACACTCTCCCCTCATTTGACCTTATTGTCTTCTTTTGGGCTTGTTTTTAGCGCACCTGGCCACTTCGTGATATATCTCTGGCACAATCTGGCAACGCTAAACTCCGCCCACCTGGTCTTCCACGAAAGCCCAGGCAAACAGCGGCAGGTGAAAGCCATGCCAACTGATTGCATGCTGTCTGCCTTAATTAGCCATAGCAGCTGGTCCGTGATTGGCTTGGACGTAACATTCTGACCCCCACAGATCATGCATGGCTTTATGTCTGATTTTGTATTGATCACGAGGCTCCGCTTTGACCTTGTCGGTACAGTAGAGCATGCAAGCAGTTGAAAGGTTTTGCACACTCACGCACACGCATGCATGCACGCACGCACGCACACAGCACATGCGCATGCATACACTGTGGACTATTTAACTAAAATGATTTGTAGATACAGTACGGGCACTTTGTCCCTGCTGTGTGTGTGTGTGTGTGTGTGTGTGTGTGTGTGTGTGTGTGTTTGAGAGATAGAGAGAGAGAGAGAGGGGGGGGGTTCAACATTGGCAAGTTAAAACACAAGTCTCTCACTCTCTCTCTCTATCTCTCGCTCTCTCTCTTTGTGTGACATCTACTGGTGAAAAGACTGCACTGCAGGCATTTCTTTTCAAGGAGAGTGGGACAGATTAAAAAAGAAGTGGAGAAAGAAAGAAGTGAAGAAGAGAAGGGAAAGGTGCAGACGAAAAGGAAGAGCAAACCCCGAGCAACAAACGGTGCAAAAACACCCTCTCTCTAATCCTGTGAGTGTGATAACGGGTCATTAGTTTTCAGCGAGAGGCAAGCTGACAGGGACGCAGAGAAACTGACGCGTTCGTGCCTGTTTCAGCCCACACGCCACGGCTTAAACAGAAGACTTTAAACATGTTACCTGCAGGCTAAAAAAGCTATGCCGTCGCAGCTACAAAGCAAAAAGCACCTCATGTTGTAGCTCCCATTTAGAGGATTTAAGGCACGTTTTGAGCAACACCAGGCTCTCCCCTCAGAGTTATTACAATATCACTGCCCCACCGGCATTTGTGTATCCCAGGGGTGTCGCACCGAATTCTGGGCCCTGGGTACAAGGATTCACTGCGGGCCCCCCATGAATGTTCTTCATAGGGGGAGGGGGTTTAACCCATTTAGACTGGGAACACATTATTACACTTTATTTTGTGCTTTAACTATTGAAAAATAGCAGATACAAGCTCACAGCGTGCGAGCTTGTAGATCTGCTATTCTGCAGATCTACAATCTGTGACAATTTGTCCTAAGGGTTTTTTGTCAGTGGTGCTCAAACTTTTTCATGTGAAGGACCCCCAGAATGATATGTATTTGGCCATGGACCCCCATCTCAAAATAGTTCTATAGTTCCAGGGACCCCCCCCCCAGAAGCAAAATTTGAGTTACAAATGTGCGCTTAAAAAATACATTATATTCAAAGATTTGCACACATTTTCAGGGCTTTTCAAAAATAGCAGATCTACAACTCGCATCTGCTATTTTTCAATAGCTAAAGTATAAAATAATTAAGGCCCCTCCACCGTGGGCCCTAGTAACTCAGTCCCACTTTCACCCCCCTTGTGACGCCCCTGCCCACCATGACCACAACAGCATTTGTGTATTCCACTACTAAACTAAAGTGTTTAGACTCAGACTACTGTATTCTAATGGCTCGTACAATAATAATTTAGAGTTGGAATGTATGTGTAAGGAGACGGTTTCACCTTGGTTGTGACTCAAGCCACATTGTTTCTCCCGGCGGAAGTCGGAGTGGTGTCAACAGACTGTGACATCGCCATTTGCATCTCATTTCCATATTTCGACGTCTCTCCCCTGTCGGCAGACGGTGTGCTCATAATGGGATGTTTTGCAAGATTTTCCACGGCGCATAAACACCGTGTTTGGCAGTGGTTGGGAAGTACATTTACTCAAGTACTGTACTTGGGTACAATTTGGATATCATTTTTTTCCAAACTTCTGTATACGTCTCAGAGACACATTTTTACTTTTACTCAACTACAATTATTTGAAAACGTGCTAGTTACTTTGTAGGTCTTGATTATTATTACAAAAACTATTGACTACTTGAAGGCGAAGACCACTTGAACTATTTTCAATATTGAACTATGTCATTAATATAACTTAAAGGAGTTGTGTGGAAATAGAAAAACGGTGTGATGTCATCAAGTTGTACTTTACAATACAAACCCCTAAATCAATCCTCCAGTTCTAGGCAACACAGAAGGGGGGAACTTTTTTTTTTCTATTTCCACATAACTCCTCTAAGTTATATTAATGACATAGTTCAATATTGAAAATGGGTGGTCTTCCCCTTTAAAGGAGTAGTTCACCCACCAATTTAGTTTTTTCTATCAATTACTCACCCCATTGAGACTTGAGTCCAATTCCAGTTCTCTTGAATGCTGCCTGCATGGAAAGAGGGGCATTTGCATTTCTTTCACCATAGTAAAACTGCTTTCATGGTCTGGAGAGGGCACTTTTTACAGATGAATAAAAGGGCAGGGGCTCAAGCCCCTTTTGATGTCTATGTTTGCACGTGCCCGTTGACACTTTTACTCAAGTATAGAGTACTTGTTCCACCCCTGCTCTCCACTGTCACCAGACTGTGTGCTCATAATGGTGTCTTTTTGCAGGACTTGGCACGGTGCATAAACACCCTGTCTGGCACTGGCTGCATTGCACACGCTTAATGCTCCATCCTCCTTAACCCATTTAGAAGGGGTACACATTTTGTTTATCATTATTTTATGCTTTAACTATTGAAAAATAGCAGATATACAAGCTCACAGCACGGCACCGAGACCGAGTACCACGCTGTGAGCTTGTAGATCTGCTATTCTTTTTAAATCGTGAAAATTTGAATTTTGACCCGATTCTATAAGTGTCTTTTGAATCCTTCTAAGATTTTTTGAAAAAACCTATGTTTCTATGTCAGTGATCTGGCCAGCCATCGTCAAAGAAAAGGTCCTTTTCACTTAAATGCTCAGTTAGTCTGTTCTTGAGAGACTACTATGTCAGTGGTTCTCAAATCTTTTCATGTGAAGGACCCCCAAAATGATATGTATTTGTCCACGGACCCCCCATCTAAAAGATTGTAGTTCCAGGGACCACCCGGTAGCAAAATTTGAGTTACAAACGTTTGCTTTGAAAATACATTATATTCAAAGATTTTCACGACTTTTTTCAAAAATAGCAGATCTACAAGCTCGCAGTGTGTGTATGTATGTTTCTAAAACGGCTAGTTCCATTCCTTGATTCTGATTGGCTGGTTTCCCTTTAATTGCTGCGGTATATGAGACTATAATCCACACCTTGAATCAGTTTATATCAAACCCAGGTGCGTTATTTCTTTCCACAGCGTTCCACAGTGCACCAATTATCTGCACCTGTGTTGTTGGCAAAAAAAGCTGGGAACTACTTGTAGCTGGGAACTACTTTCTTGCAGACCTTTGTAGTGAATTATTAGTGAAATAGAACAGTTTTAATTGTGTCTATAACTTTTCATGTTGCCATATTATAACCGTTTTAGAAAATAAATAAGCCACTGGTCTGCGCCTCGTGTCTCACCAAGCCTCTCAGCCGTTATAAAATACCAGGTAACCACATGCCTCTTGTGGCTTATTGCTTCAATGTAGGCGGATGGTGTATGTAGGCGGACAGCCTCAACAGCTTCAATAGACCATATTCACAGTCTTTGTACACAGTAACGTTGCAACCAAACGTACCTTGAATATCGTGGCTGTACCCTTCAATCCAGTAGCTGTAGCCCTTCTTTTGAATCCTTTTGGGGATGTTGTTGGTATTGTCATCGGCCCATTTGCCAATTTGGTCAAAAGAGTTTGTTGGAACAGAACTCATATTTTGGGACCACCGCTCCATTGTTTACAATGGTTTGTAATGCAGGCTCAGACCACCCATGTGGCTAACTGTTTGTTCCTCTTCATCTCATGCGTAGCTATCAGAGTCTGTCTTGAGAGATTACCCATGTGGTGACACAATCCAAAAAGGCCTTCGTGTGAATATGAGAGAGAAAGAGAGAGGGAGAGACCTGACAGCAATCTTAAGGTCTAGGGATGTCCCGATACCACTTTTTTGCTGACCGAGTACAATTACGAGTACTTCATTTTGAGTACTCGCCGATACCGAGTACCGGTACGAGTACAATTAATAATACAAAATGTCTTTAAATTACATTTTTTTTTTTTCTTTTTTTTTTTTATCAGATGGGTTAGGGTTCCTCACTTTCTGGCTGTATATAACACATTAAATTGCGTTGCTTTCCCAGAACATGGCACAACTGCCACACATTTCACTTTTTTTTTCAGGTTTAGCCCATGGAAATTCCTGTACTGTGCATGATCTTCTAGATCTGCTATGCTCAAACATTTTGTATTTTTACTTTTGATACTTTAAGAGAGAGAGAGAAAGGCGAAGTGGCGGAACACACAGGGTACTCGGGCGCTTTGTGAGCAGTATCGGACGAGTACCGATACCGCAAAATAGGCCGGTATCGGGGCGAGTACCGATACCACGAGTGCCGATACCGCATCCCTATAAAGGTCCTATCATAGAGTTTGGACAAGGCAATTCTCTTGAATGCTGCCTTCAGGTATGGCCAGGCAAGGCAAGGCCATAGTAAAAGTTGCATTCATGGTTCTGGAGAGGGCACTTTTTACCGATAAAGGTAGAAGGCTCAAACCCTGTTTGATGTCTATGTGCGCACGACACGTGCCCGGTGCAGACAAGCAGCCGTGAGCTTATAGATAGTGTGATTACAGAGTCTGGTCTGCTCGTCCGAAGGTCAGCGCTTCTATTCTCCTGGCCTCTGGTCTTGTGTGTTGAAGTGCCCTCCCCTCCCCACTCCCCACCCTCCACTCCTCCCAGGGACTCATCATGAGCACATCAGCTGGGTGGAGCCGGGGAAAAATAAAAAGGTCTTCCCCTTCTCCCCTCGGGACATGGCTGGGAAGCATGAGGAGAGAGACGGAGAGAGAGAAGTGTGAGTGTGAGCAAGGGGGTGTGCAGCGAACGGCATGTTTCTTGCTCATTAAAAAGGGGATGATATGCGGACTGACACAATACGCACAAATGTGCGTGCACGCGTGCCAGTGGTGGAAAAAGTACTACATTTTTTTACTTAATATACAGCCTTGTGGCATGGGAATCTGGGTGTTATTGGTAGGTGTGCTCTGTATGTCAAAAGAAAATATGTAAATTGTTATTATTCTTTTTCTTTATATTGTGTTGTGGTTTTGTTAAGGGATTGTTTTTGTTTTATGTTTGTAAAAAATATGTTTGATATTCTCTGTTAAAAAAAAGAAAACTCAATAAATATATTGTTAAAAAAAAAAAAGTATCAATACTGCAAGAAAATACTCTAATACGTATAAAAGTCTGGAATTCAAAATGTACTTGAGTAAAAGTATGAAAGTGTTGGCATCAAGATGTACTTAAAGTACCGAGAGTAAAAGTAGAACATTTTTGAAAATAGCTGATCTACAATCTCACAGCTTGTAGAGCTTGTAGATTGTCTATTTTCAAATTATTATGTATAGAATAGGGCTAAAGCGGTTAATGTATGTTTTATAATATTATAATGTATATGTCCTTGACATTTTTTTTCTCTTTACTGATTCTTTGTTTTAGATTGAAATTCATATGCATTTGTTATATTGTTGTTAATGTTCTGACATGTTATCTTGTTGTATTATCTGCTTATTGTAAGTCGCATTGGATTAAAAGCGTCTGCTAAATGCCTAAACAGTAAACTGTAAACTGTAAAATGTTTGAGAACCACTGATATAGCAACATTATGTATTTATGTATTTATGTATTTATGTATTTATTTATGTATTTATCTATTCATTTATTCATTTATCTATCTATTTATTTATCTTTTTTTTCACAAAACTGTTAGGATTTAGAAGACATGTGTAGAATCGGCCTAATATTTCAGCGGTTCTCAAACTTTGTCATGTCAAGGTCCCCCAAAATGATGTGTATTTGGCCGCGGACCCCCTTCTCAAAATATTTAGTTCCGGGGACCCCCCAGAAGCAAAGATTTGAGTTAAAAATGTTCACTTTGAATTTGGGTCTTGCCAAATGCCAAGTATACATGCTGGTAAGAACAGTAGTGTTTCCTGGAGGCTATATTTAGAAGTGGAAGAACTTGTTTGACTGGCTTGCTGCTAACTGAGCGCACACACACACACACACACACACACACACACACACACACACACACACACACACACACACACACACACACACACACACACACACACACATACTTGTTTTTGCTACATCGTGGGGACTACATTTTGGGGCTCATGGTGGGGCTCCCCCCCCCAGACTAGAACCTCCCTCGTGGGGACACCCTATCTCCCTTTCTAGACATGCTACAGCTCTGAAAATAATCAGGCATGACCAGAAAAAAATCAGGAACAAGAATTTAAATCTTTAAATACTAAACAGTCATACTTTTTCTCCCAGATCTGACTGGGTCCTCCCACGTGGGGACGTGAAGTGCAGTTGCATGGTTTGGGTCAATTGGGGGCGATAGGGAGAAACTCCTTAAACACTCCTTACACACTTTTGTCATGTTTTTATTACTTCGTGGGGACTTTTCTAAAAAAACGTGGGGAGCTCACCAGGCATATCAGCAACACCTTTCTATCGATTTAAACCCAAAACCGTGTGGGGACCCGGTTTTGGGTCCCCACACGGTTTTGGGTCCCCGCGAGGTGGGTGTGTTGTCAAACGTCTGTCCCCACGAAGTAGCAAAAACAAACACACACACACACACACACACACACAGGGGAGTCGACACCAAATTCTGGGCCCTGGGTACAAGGCTTCACTGCGGGCCCCCCATGAATATTCTTCATAGGGGGAACTGGGAACGCATTATTATGCATTGTTTTGTGCTTTAACTATTGAAAAATAGCAGATATACAAGCTCACAGCGGATACTAGCAGATATACAAGCTCACAGCAGATAATAGCAGATATACAAGCTCAAGCTGCAAGCTTGCAGATCTGCTATTTTTGAAAAATTGTGAAAATTTGTCTTTGAATATTTCAAATCCTTCTAAGGTTTTTTTCTTTTCTTTTTTACCTATGTTTCTTTGTCAGTGGTGCTCAAACCTTTTCATGTGAAGGACCCCCAAAATTATATATATTTGGCCAAGGACCCCCATCTCTAAATATTTAGTTCCAGGGACCCCCCCAGAAGCAAACTTTGAGTTACAAACGTTTGCTTAAAAAAATACATATATTCAAAGATTTGCACACATTTTCACAACTTTCCAAAAATAGCAGATCTACAAGCTCGCGGCGCGGCACTCGGTGCCGCGCTGTGAGCTTGTATATCTGCTATTTTTCAATAGTTAAAGCGCAAAATGTGAGTGAATCCTTGTGCCGGCCCGGGGCCCAGGAATTTGGTGCGACACCCCTGCACGCACGCGTCTCAAAAAGGTGTATCCCAGAGCACACCTGGCTGTGTGGGTGGGGCCTACGGCTGACTGGGGAAGTTTGAAAGAGGAAGTACTCTAGTTAGTCTGTGTGGGCCTGTGGCATTGTTTGAGGAACAGCCGGGCGGCATGGACACACACACACTTACAACACCGGTGAAAGGACTGACACCACTCACAGCAGCACAGGGGAAACGGCAGCTCAAACGGACATAAAAGGCTGCTTTCTCTCTTGACGATAGGAGTGAAAGACGACAGTCTTGACAGGCTGAAAGTAGCTATAAGAAGGAGCAAAGGACAGACAAAAGTTGGACAATGGACGGATAGAGAGAGAGAGAGAGAGGGGAAGGTTTGAAAGAAGACAGCAAGTAGCAAGGCAAAGACAGGGTGTACTATGGATAGAGAGAGAGGGAGCGAGACAGAGAGGTATTGACAGAAGACAGAAAGACTGAAAGTCGCAAAAAAGAGCAAAGTACAGAGAAAGAGACAAGAAAGTAGACAGATAGAGAGACAGAGAGAGAAGGACTATCATCAACATTGCTATTGCTATCTTACTACCAGTGGTTTCGCTGTTAGGCCAGTATTAGTATTTTAGTAGCATTAAGCAGCATAGTTTAATTTTTACTACGCCTATAGCATTGTTACTTTACTATCAGTAGAATGTGTTGATATACTGGTGTTTACTACTACCCAAAACCTCATCACTAGAACAGTACTGCAGTGTTAATTTTTCAGCAAATTAGTCTCAGTCTTAGTCTTTTGAATAACACTCATTTAGTTTTAGCCTTAGTCTTTTTTAGTCTTAGTCTTAGGACTAAATACCAAAATCTGTTAAGTCTTAGTCTTCGTCAAAACAATTAACAGCACAGCCTCTTGGAACGTGTGGATAATAATTGGGACTGTACATCCATCCGAGTACAGTGAGGTGAAGTCATCATCGCGTGTGTGCGCGCGTGCGTTGGACACGGGTGACCGCGGGGGCATCGCGTCATGCCGGGCCTGTGCGGGACCAGCATGTGTTGCCTGGCGCCCCTGTCGTTCCAGTGCGAGGGAACCCCTCCCGGGGAGGGGGACGACAGCCAGCTCAGCCACGAGGACCACCTGGAGACGGGGACCGCCGCGCACGCGCCCGGCAACAACAACCTGAACAGCAAGGTCTGTGTGGATGATGAGTGTGATGTCTGGTGGTCTACGATCTCGCGCAGCGCGCGCGTGTGTGTGTGTGTGTGTGTGTGTGTGTGTGTGTGTGTGTGTGTGTGTGTGTGTGTGTGTGTGTGTGTGTGTGTGTGTGTGTGTGTGTGTGTGTGTGTGTGTGTGTGTGTGTGTGTGTGTGTGTGTGTGTGTGTGTGGTTTAGGGCAGAGGTTCTCAACCTTTTCAGGCCGCGACCTCCAAAATATGAATAGTATTTGAACTGGGGACCCCCCACCCTGACGAGCACTAGTTGCTGTCAACTAGTGTTGAGGCATGACATTTTGTATAACATTCTATTGTGAAAATAGCAGATCTACATGCTCACAACGCCTCGCGTTGCAAGGCGTTGTGAGCATGTAGATCTGCTATTTTCACAATTTCTGCCTCTAGTATTTGACAATTTGGCCAATGTTTAATTTTGTCATTTTTAGAAGTATTAAAAAATTGTCACTTTGGAAATGTGCAGATACCCTCTGTACACTTGAACTTTATGTTGGTTTGCTAACTGTTGACTGTCGGGGGACCCCCCAAAATAATTTGGGCAGAGAACCACTGGTTCTAAATGTGTTGTGCACCGATATCACGCACCGCCGATCTACAATCTCTCTGTATATTTTGCAGCATCGCTCTGTAGATCTGCTATTTTCAGGCTATTTCTGTGAGAGGGAGTGTGTGTGGTTTAAGTGTTGGGGCTTCAGAGTTCCCCATTTTAAACTTGTTGTGTGGCGGAATATAGCTGATCTACAATCTTGCACTCAGCATATGCACGCTGTAGAACTGCTATTTGTACAGCAATTTTCAGCAATTTTTGAGCGTGTGTGTGTGTGTGCGCGCACATGCTTGAGAGTGATGGGTAAGCGATGTGTTGTTCGACGGATGAGGAGGGCTGTCACAATTATTACATAATCGTCTAATCGCAATTATTTGAGGTGATCACAATTATTTTGCATAATCGTCATAATCGTTTCCATGTTGAGAAATGTTAATATAGTTTCAAACACTTTCAAAAAGTAGTGGAAATAGCCGATCTACAAGCTCACAACGCGTCGCATCAATGTTCTTTTTTTAAGTATAAAGTTGTCAAATGTGTCAGTCATTTCTTTGTATATTTTGGTTATGTGTCATATCGACCATGTGCAACTTCAAAACCTACAAGCCAAACAGAAATTTAATTGACAACGACAAAAACACAATTAAATTGTTAATCACAATTGGCGGCAATGGGTGGCAATTAATCGTCATGTAAAATGTCATAATCGTGACAGCCCTACGGATGAGTATTACAGGATCTGTGTGTGTGTCAGCGTGGAGTGACAAAGATCAGATAGAACGTAGCCTACCGTAAAATATTTTACAGGTCATGAAAGTAACAGATTGTGAGCTTTCAAAATGACGTCTCGCCATGTCGCAATCTGCACATTATTTGACTCACTGGAATGTTGTCGGACCTCAAACCCAAGGAGCTGCTGAGTTGTTTGATTTGTTATCTCTCTCTGCTCTCGCCGCAGTTTGCTAGTTCTAAAGGACAAATGGCTCTGTGCTCAAGTACTTTACAATGTGTGTGAGGACACTCAACCCTCCCTGTGCTTGCTCGTGTTGGCTTCACGAGTGCGTGTCACAGTCATGAGTCGGTGTGAAAGCGTTTTACAGTTATATGAGTGAGAATATGTGTGTGCGTGTGTGCACTTGTATTGCCATATGTGTGAGGCAAATGTGTGCGTCTGTATATAGTGGAATTTGAGGTGAAATCCCGGTCCTCGAAGAAGATTGATTGATTGATTGATTGATTGAAGAATTTATTAGAGGTTTGCATAGGAAAATGTACAGTTTCATGACAGTACATTGGTACACGATCAACTGGCTTGTTTCAATTGAGATCCTTTTTTTTTAAACTCATATAACGTTGAATGACAGACAGATAGAACACAGTAGGCCTACTATGTAGAACAGGGGTCTTCAACGTTTTCAGGCCAAGGACCCCTTAGTTGAGAGACAGATGAAGCAGGGACCCCCACAATCTGTTCATAGATTCCATATAGTTTCATTGTTTGACAGCACAATCATCAGTGTATTTTGGATTCATGTCAATTTGTGTTTTCAGATATTTAACCACTTGAACCGTCAATACTTAATAAACTTGACCTTTCACTCTATATTTAGTCTGCTCTACACCAAACCTCTTTGCCGAAAATAGCTGATCTACAAGCTCATAACCCCTCGCAGCACGAGGCGTTGTGAGCTTGTAGATCTGCTATTTTTGGTTCTAATATAAAAAAAAAAAAAAAAAAAGGTTTCTATCACACAAAGATTTGGAGGACCCCCTGTAGTAACTCTGAGGACCCCCTAGGGGTCCCAGACCCACTGTTGAAGACCCTTGATGTAGAAGATATCATCAGGATCTAGTGGGGGAAAACAGTGGGGGAAAATCCATAGTGATTTGATTTGCACGACATGAATCATGTGGTTCATCATCAGTGGTTTTCAAACTTACATTTTCAAGGTCTCCTCTTAACTCTGACAGTGTACAAATGGAACCAAATGGACCAGTAAGGGTCCATTTGGTTCCATTTGTACAATGTCAGAGTTATACAGACTTGTACGGGTCAATTTAGACCCCCATAAAGGAACCCACAAAGTCCCTAGAATGCACTTTGAGAACCACTGATGTACTTTCTACCTACTTTCTACAGTTTCTAGGTAAGATGACAGAAGACTGTTGTGCCGGTGAGGTAAGACACCATAGGGGGTCTTCTATAGTGTCATGGTGTGGTATCTGTCCCCCCCTGTGAAGTTCTGTCACCTGTTCTTCACGTCTGTGTCAGATTGTTTGGCTTAACAGTGCTGTCACAACAAACCCCCCACCCCCACCCCCCCGCTGAGTCAATGCAACAACTGATCCCCTTACGTCACCTCTTATCTTTCCACAGTCCCTTCTTGTCAGAAAGGACAACTTTTTTACAACAAGGTTCCATAGATTAGATCAGTGGTTCTCAACCTTTTCAGGCCTTTTCAGCCCCCCTACCTTGACGAGCACTAAGAGTTGAGGCATTACGTTTTGTATAACACGGTTTCATTACATTGTGAAAATAGCAGATCTACATGCTCACAGCGCCTCGCGGCGCGAGGCGTTCTGAGCATGTAGATCTGCTATTTTCACAGTTTCTGCCTCTAATATTTTACAATTTAGCCAATGTTTAATTTGTCATTTTAGATGTATTATAAAGTCCTTACATTGTCACTTTAGAAATGTGCAGATACCCTCCTTACACTTAAACTGTATGTATGATTTGTTTACTGTTGAGTGAGAAAACAATGTTGCACATTAAGTTAATCATCTGGGGATCCCCCCAAAATAATTCGGGGACCCCTCTGGGGGTCCCGACCCACAGGTTGAGAATCACTGGATTAGATTAGTATAGAAAAGAAAAGATGTTTTCATTTACTGCTTTCTCTCGTCTTAGTGATTTTAAAGATTTTGATTTCAGTGGGTGGGTGGGGACATGCGTACAAGAAGCTAAATATGTATTTTTAGACACAATAAGGCCATTCCCAAGATGCACCGCAATCGTTCATGACTTGTGGCGGCTAGTAGTGTTACTGCAAATAGTAATAAAGAAATTGACGCCTTATTGTGTCCAAAAAGACACATTTAGCCACTTGTACGCATGCCCCCACCCACTGAAATCTAAATCACTAAAATGGCTAAAACAATAGAAAGCAGTAAATGAAAACATTTTAACACTCATCCTTTCTTTTCTCTAATTACAATCTAATAAAATATCAACCCTTGTTGTAAAAAAAAAAGTTGTCCTTTAGGATTGTCTTGTTAGACTCAAGGAGGGGATACCTTGCGAAAATGTAGGGGGCTCTTCTTTTGGCAGGGGCGTCGCTTTGGGGCGTCCCAGGTGATGACAATTGCCCCTGTAGAACTGGTTCTAAAACCTGTTCATATCTAGGAGGACCCCCACATTGTTAGCCCGCGGACCCCCATTTGAAAAGACATTCCAGGGAGAAGATGATGTGGTTATATAGCAGTGATTATCAACCTTTTTTTTATTCTTTGAAAGGACATTGAGTTTACCATTTTAAATATCTTCACCGAAATTCCCCCACTATTCTAGCTAGTTAGTTTAACTCTTCGAATGTACAGAGGGAACCAAATGGAACCGTAGATCAGAGAGAGAGAGAGAGAGAGAGAGAGAGAGAGAGAGAGAGAGAGAGAGAGAGAGAGAGAGAGAGAGAGAGAGAATGTATGCATGTTCCCCATTTTCAACACTTTCTATTGCTTTGGCAATGCAAATGTATGTTTTCACGTGCCAAAGCTCCTTTGAACTGAATTGAATTGGTCCTCTTACATGGCTAAATCTCGATATTCCGGCGGCCTGAAAATCCGACGGCACGAGGGGTCCGGTCCCCCCCTCATGGGCATGTACGCAGAGGTTGGCATGATTAAAATATAATTAATTAATTAGCCTAAAAGCCAGCAAATAGCCAAATCTGAGCACATACCAATATATAAGGCCAAATCTCATTAAAACAATCTTTATGGATTAGAATATTTACACACCTGCTGCTGCCAAATAATTAATTATATAATTCCAGTTCACTGCGTGCCAAATGTAGGTCATTTCAATTAAGCTCTCACTCACTCGATCAGTGCTGGTCTGAACAGAGCCGATAAAATGACATATTATAGGCTATGGAATCAATGGATCTTCAGCCAAGCAGTTGTGAATGAAAACGTAAGCCTGTGCTTTCTTATTGTCCTCACCTCAAAGTATGAAGAAGGTAGAGACAGTGCACTGTGAGACCTTTTTGCTTTTGGACAGATGCAACATCTCTCGCATGCGCTCTCATCCCTCTCTCGTTTTGTTTTTTTGAGAGCGCGACACACACGTGCACTGTGTGTGTGTGTGTGTGTGTGTGTGTGTGTGTGTGTGTGTGTGTGTGTGTGTGTGTGTGTGTGTGTGTGTGTGTGTGTGCGTGTGCGTGTGCGTGTGTGTGTGTGTGTGTGGCGAGCGTCGGCATCCTCAGTCTACAGCCGCCTTGAGATCTCCTCCTAGTTGAACAGCCTTTCGGACCTTAAATCTCTCGGACTTTAAGGCCATCGGAAAATCACCACTCGCCCCTCTTGCATGCATTGACATACAATGGCCGAACTGAAGGAAAATGCTAACCTTTGAGGAAGTGACCGAGTTACTCTGAAGGTCCACCATAGCCCGTAGCAACTTGCCCTAGCCTTGACGACCTTACAGGCTTATGGAAAAGGTTAAAATGTAATTTAGATGGGTTGTTATGGCGTGTAGACGGATGCTAGGATCATATGTTGACCTGGCATCCCATGGTTTCTATAGTTGCAATGTACAGTTGATTATATATATATATATTTTTTGGTGGATATTGGACTGTTAAGACTGATGATAGGTTCTTGGTATACCTACTGTATGATCCTAGTTTTACCTTGTCTACCTTGCTGTAAATCGCTCAGGACTAAGCGTCTGCCAAATGCCTAAATAACAAAAAGAGTGATTCACTTGTGAAGGGCAACAACACTATTAACCCATTTAGGCCTACGATTATTGACTGCTTTAACTACTGAAAAATAGCAGATATACAAGCTCACAGCGCGGCACCGAGTGCCGCGCTGCGAGCTTGTAGATCTGCTATTTTTGAAAAATCATGATTTTTCTTTGCAAGTCTTTGAATATATCTATTTAAAAGTGAACATTTGTAACTGAAATATTTGCTTCTGGGGGGTCCCTGGAACAACTTATTTTGAGATGGGGGTCCGTGGCTAAATACCTGTAATTTTGGGGGTCCTTGACATGAAAACGTTTGAGAACCACTGATTTAGAGGAAGGATTTAGAAGTCGGGTCAAAGATCGGGTCAAAGATATTCATAGACTTGCACACATTTTCACGATTTTTCAAAAATAGGAGATCTACAAGCTCGCAGCGCGGCACTCGGTGCCGCGCTGTGAGCTTGTATATCTGCTATTTTTCTAAAGTTAAAGCATAAAATAATGGTTAAAGTGGTTAAAATCTAACGCGACTCGGGCGCGTTCCAGGTATTTCAGAGTTAAAGGCTGACGATTCCCTGTGGGTAGGGGCCCATTGGTGGGCCCCTACCCACATACCTATTGCAAGTGGGCCCTGAAATAATTGGCAAACAAGCGAAGAGAGGGGTGGGCCACGGGCTCGCTGTTAAGATTTCCAAGTAGGCGCTGGTTGAGATCCAACTCCACCAAGAACTCCCTCCCAGGTGCTCATCGTCGCCATCTGAGCAGCCACCAGCTACTCAACAAGCTCACAGCGCGGCACCGAGTGCCACGCTGTGAGCTTGTAGATCTGCTGTTTTTCCATAGCTAAAGGTCCAGGTCTTAATGGGTTCACCAAAACAATATCACTAAGGTTGTATTCATTGACTGCAGCTTTGCTACCAGTAAGACTCCCTGATGGTGGCGCCAAATGGGACAGATCCATGTCGATGACATGACTCTAGACATACTGTGTACCACTTTGCGTGGTTTTAGGGCAAAATCTGTAGGAGCAGTGTCCAAAAATGTGTTTTGCAAGAATCGGCCTCATGGTGGCGTTAGAAGAGGGCCATGTGAGAAATGAGGGGTGGGGGTTGTGGTTTGGCAGCCAAGGAGTGTGTGTAAGTACATTTTTTATTTTTATTTATTTATAAAGCACCTTTCAAAGTTTGACATGGATAGGGGCAACGGTGGCGGAGATATGAGTTGGGGGAAAAGTGTGACGTGACGGACGGACTGACTGACTGACAGCCGGTGGAGGTTTTGATAGTAACTGCGATTAGATCAGATTATCTTTACAGAACGTAACCGTTACGTGGGCGGTGTGTTACTTCACTTGTGTGTTCATTCACGCTCGCAATCAGAGTTCCTGAGAACACACTATTGACACACACACACACACACACACACACACACACACACACACACACACACACACGCACACACACACACACACACACACACACACACACACACACACACCACGTCGGCTCACAGTGACTCATGCATTATGTCAAACCCTGGTGTCAACATGACAGGCTGACTGTGAACATCAGAAGCGGGTGCAGCGTGAAATCCATTCTCGTTGTTCACCTGGGGTAGTTGTTGCAGAGGGAAGAAGCTTTACTGTTTACTACAGCAGTGGTTCTCAACCTTTTCAGGCTGCGACCCCCCAAAATAATCATAGTTTAACTGGGGACCCCCAAAATAATCCTATATAATCATATTTTAAAGTTGACATTTAATGACATTTGTATAACACTGTTCTATTGTGAAAATAGCAGATCTACATGCTCACAACGAGCACAGTGAGCATGTAGATCTGCTATTTTCACAATTTCTGCCTCTAATATTTGACAATTTGGCCAATGTTTAATTTGTCATTTTAGAGGTATTAAAAAGTTCTTAAATTGTTACTTTAGAAATGTGCAGATACCCTCCATACAATTAAACGTTATGTTGGTTTGTTTACTGTTGAGTGAGAAAACAATGTTGCACATTAAGTTAATCATCTGGGGACCCCCGAAAATAATTCCGGGGGTCAAGACCCACAGGTTGAGACTTGCATGCATGCCCCCAACCTGGGCATACATGCAAATAAACATTATTAAAATCACTAAAACGAAAGAAAACATGTTTACACTCATCTTTTATTTTCTCTAAAATATGAACCCTTGTAAAAAAACAAAGTTGTCCATTAACATTTTGTTTTACATATTCTGAATAAAAGGGGGACACAATGCTCACAACCCATAAAAATCGGTCCCTATTTTTTATGGGTTGTCCCAAACATCCACTGTTAGGGAAAAGTTTGAGAGGGTCTCTCATTTGCTCTGGGGGGCCTCGACGTTCCAACTCGGTGTCATCACACACACGCACGCACGCACGCACGCACGCACGCACGCACACACACACACACACACACACACACACACACACACACACACACACACACACACACACACACACACACACACACACACACACACACACACACACGCGCACACACACAGGGACGTGCAGAGAATGTTAGAGAGGCAGGGGCTGAAATTCCCAAAAGGGCCTTTTGGTGGAAGCACCAAAAATAGCAGACCTCCAAGCTCACAACTGCGGCACGTTGTGAGCTTGGAGGTTGGCTATTTTTGGTGCATGACACCACACTGAACTAAGAATAATCAAGTCAATACTGGAGATGTGGCTTAATGGCATAGATTCCTACACAGAGAGGGCAATTCTTTCAACATATGACGCTGCATTCAAGTTCAGGAGAGTTTGGACAAGGCAATTCTATTGAATGCTGCCTTCAGGTATGGCATGGAAAGAGGGCATTTGCATTTCTTTTGCCATAGTAAAAACTGTATTTATGGTCTGGAAAGGGCAGTTTTTACAGACAAATAAAAGGGGCAGGGGCTCAAGCTCCCTTTGATGTGATCGCGTCTATGTGTGCACGTGCCTGCACACACACACACACACACACACACACACACACACGCACACGCACACGCACGCGCACACGCTGTACAGTAAATTGCAAGGTGGTGAGTCGCGGCACGGGGCCGTAAATCGCACCTTGACTCCGTGACTCCATGCCGTGTCATCACAATCCTCTGTGTGTGAGACGTTGATTGATTGACTGAGTGCTGGAGGAGACAGACTGCTAATGGAGCAGCTGGAGCTTCCATTTCCCTGCCTCAGGCGTGTGTCCAGGAGTTTGAGAGGTTTTGCTTTTGAAGGGCTTTGGTTTGAGCGAGTGTTGACTCTCTCTCTCTCTCTCTCTCTCTCTGTCTGTCTGTCTGTCTGTCTGTCTGTCTGTCTGTCTGTCTGTCTGTCTGTCTGTCTGTCTGTCTGTCTGTCTGTCTGTCTGTCTGTCTGGTGGACTTGACTTGGCTGCCTGTACCGCTTTGTGTTGTCTGAACCCTTTGAACTGTGCCAGGGGTTTCCCCGAACAATGGGTCAGGACAAGTGTTTGGTCGAGGGAAAGCATTGTTATGGGTTTAGATATGATTTGCCCTATATATATATATATATATATCGTGCATTGCGTGCATTGTATGTCTGCTGTTAACCGGAAGTGTCCCCCAAATAATGCTACAGTAAATTCTTGCGGAAACAGTTGTATATATATATATATATATATATATATATATATTAATATTTTATATATATATATATATAAAATATTAAGGGTGCAATGGTTTACAAAATTCACGGTTCGGTTCGGTTAATTCGGTTCGATATTTTGGTGTCACGGTTCGAAACTGAATCCTTGAATTATAAATGCATTTTTATAACTGCATATTTTTTGTTTTTAACTTTGAACAATACAGTACCGAACCTCTAGGGTAGTGGTTCTCTAAGTGGGCTCTGCGGACCCCTATGGGTCCTTGAGGGGGATTATTATTTTATTTATTTATTATTATTTATTTATTTTTATTTTTGAGAACTTAAAAAGTTACACTTTTATGGGTTGAGACTGGAGTATATATCACTTTTTCATGTTTTCATTATTTCAAAAGCTTACTTAAAAAGTTAAACTTGTTTTTCTTTTTTTTTTCTTTTTTTTTTACGTAAATTAAAATAAATACATGAAAAAATTAAATAGAAAAAAATGGAGATCTAGTTTGTATCTTTTGGGGTCGGGGGGGGGGCTGAGACATTTGGGAACACCATGGTCACGTGTGTCACTGCTATAGGCATGTCACGCCACGTCACGGTGTGTACACATTACAGTAGTGCGACTCCTTGATTCGTCACTGCTCATCAAACAATAACACGCTGTCTCTGATTAGCATTGTCACAGCTGCTGCCAATAACGTGAGTGTGTGTGCGTGCGTGTGTGTGCGTGCGTGCGTGCGTGCGTGCGTGCGTGCGTGCGTGCGTGCGTGCGTGCGTGTGTGTGTTTTCTACTCCCTCCCGCTGTGATTGAATGACAGTGTGACTGAGTTATTATTATCCCAGTCTAGTCTTTGTCTTGTCCTATGTTTTTTTTCTCTTATGTATTTTCTTTTCTCTGTCTTTGGACTGTGCCCCGCGCCGGTGTAACACTGTAATACAAAGAAGACTCTCAAATACATTTTGTCACTGTCGGGCAGAAACCTCGTATCTCCAAGTTTCAAATTTGTGCTTTTTTTTCGCAAATTGAAGCCCTGCTTCATCATACAAGGCCGTCGCAACAAAGGTAGTGAAAACAGCCGATCTACAAGCAACACAACGCCTCGCGGCGCGAGGCGTTGTGTGCTTGTAGATCGGCTGTTTTCACTATTTTAAATCGTTTTTAAAATGATAAATGCAAAACGATGAGTTTTGGACATACAAGGTTTCCACTCGACAACGACGATTTGTGTGTCCTCGTTGCTGGCTGCTGCTGCTGTCAGCCGGTTTAATGGTTCCCATCTCGATCTCACCGGTGATGCGTTGCGGCCGGCCGTCAAACCCGGTAGATTTAGTCTCTACTGTCAAAGCTTGGCGTGCTCACACCCTCTATTTATCTCTGTCTCTCTTTATCTGTAATAGTGCGTCTGTCTCTATTTGTTTCTCTTTCTGTATCTCTGTCAATTGCTGTTACGCTGCGGCCCCTCCATCCGTTTGTCTAGTGTCTGCTATCGATGCTTGGTCTGCTCGCTCTCTATCTATCTCTGTCTCTCTCTAACTATCTCTTGTCTATCAGTATGTCTGTTTGGATCTCTCCGTCTCTCACTATTATAGCCCCTTTTCCACTGACATGGCTCAACACCACTCCACACACCGCCCACATTTGCCAGGTTTTCCACTACAAGGACTTGGGTAGAGTGGTGTGTAAAGTGGTACTAAACATGGTACTAAAAAGTATCCACTCCAGAGTAGGTCTGAGCTAGGCCAAACAGGGCCAAACACTTCATCACTCACTGACTTTCCATTCAGACCACCAGGATATTGTAATACATGATAATAGTAATAGTTATAACCACTATTATAATCTATTATAGTGTATTATAGTTATCAAAGTAATACATTAATACTTTATAGTGTATTATGATCACATTTATAATCCATTCTAGTGTATTATATAGTTGTAATCCAAATTTATAATATGTCTTACCGATAGGGGTACTTTTGTGTAATAGAAAATGTATATATGTTATGTGGTGTGGTGTAGTGTGGTGCTAAAGCTGTAGTGGAAAAGTGGCTGTATATATGTACCATTCTCTGTTTCGTATATCTGCCAATAGCTAGTTTCTCTTCGTCCATACGTCTTTTTTTTTATCTTGTAGGTCTCTTTATGTCTCTATTCTTTCTGTATAATTTCTCTCTCTCTCTCTCTCTCTCTCTCTTTCTCTCTCTCTCTATCTCTCTCTATCTCTGCTGAGGATGTGTCTTGTTTTGTTGTCTTGTTTTGGTTATACAAGCTTACCTATACTAACACCAACATTCATGCACGCACGCACGCACGCACGCACGCACGCACGCACGCACGCACACACACACACACACACACACACACACACACACACACACACACACACACACACACACACACACACAGGAGATGGGAGCAATGAATTAGATTTATCACTGGTCTAGAGGCGGATGCTTCTCCCCAATACACTGTATACTGTATATTACTCCCTGTGTGAGAGAGAGAGAGAGAGAGAGAGAGAGAGAGAGAGAGAGAGAGAGAGAGACACTGTAAAAATGAATGGAGAGCGTTGCGCCCATAGACTGTAAAGGAACCTGTTTTGCATCGATCTCAAATCCGCCATATCTCTACTGAACATCCCGCCCTGAAATGGAAGCGGAATATAAATGCCCTTGGTTGGAAGCTTGTCAATCAAGCTAGCCACGCCCTCCTACAGCATACCCTGAAAAAATATGTTTTGTTATAACAAAACGCATGGTGATTGAAAGCAAAAACCCATCCACTTGAATAGACAGTTGAAGCAACTGTCTCGTCCTATTATATGGCCTCAACGTACAAGCCGGGTCCTAGGCCCTTGGTGAGAATGTGACATAGAGCAGTGTTTCTCAACCACTGTGCCTGGGGTCCTTTGGTCTGCCCCCAAGAAGGGTCAAGTGTGCCCCTTGAAACTGCTTGAAAGCCAGTATTGTATTTATCATTTTAAAAATGATTTAAACTAGTGAAAAAAGCCAATCTACAAGCACACAACTTGTGTGCTTGTAGATCTGCTGTTTTCACTACTGATGTGCGACAGCCTTGTATGATGAAGAAGCAGAGCTTTTTACTTTGCGAAGAAACATACAAATTTGAAACTTGGAGATACGAGGTTTCTTCCCGACAGTGACGATATTTACACCCCCGTATTACGTTGGTGTGCCCATGGATTCTTGGGACATGAAAAGTGTGCCCATGCAGAAAAAAGGTTGAGAAACACTGACATAGAGACACACGCCTGCACGTGCGCGCATATCGTTGCTGTTGGGCAGAAGCCTCATATTGAAACTGTGGCGCGAAACGACACGTTCGAGCTTGTGGATCGTTTACTTTCGATTTGACATAAACTGCGGATGACCTTCAGGTCCGTCATGGTGGGGTAGATCTCGCTCTGGCTCAGGGGCATCGTAGTTCCGCCGATTTAAAATGACTCCAATACGGAACTAAAACTTCCTATGATTGGCCGCTAGTTGCTTTGTCCCCCCCCCCCCCCCCCCCCCCCCCCGGCCGATCGCAAAAAGAATTGTTCTCCATTGGACCCCTTTCATTTTCCCCTTTCGTTTTCTAACCTTAAATAACATTTTCATAAATACTTCATGGTTCCTATCGCTAGTTAAAAATTGCCTTTCAATCACCATGATATGTGTTTTGTGAAAATACAGTCCCATTTATGTTAAAATTGATGATAAAGTTGCGGGGGGGGCGTGGCCAACTAAGCTGATACCAGCCGACTGTGTTCTTCTTCGTGTGCTGTATTTCGGGAGGCTCAACACCACATTCTCCGAGGTATCCTTGCGGTTGCACTTTACCGTTGGCAGCCAATAGCATCCTCTGGTGCTTTTATAATCTATGATGGCGACACCCATGCCAAGGACCCAAAATGCGTCATTTTCGCTGCATAGAAACCAATGGCTTCGCTTTGTCCATGTATTTTACAGTCTATGCTCTGGCTCTAGACACAAGCACGCAGCAGCACGCCACGCACAAGAACACCGCATTCTCACCAGGTATCCTCGCGTCCCGTCTCTCAAATGACGCCATCATGGCTGCCGGGAATTAATCTCACTTTATGTTTTATGTCACTTCCAAACCCACCCTCCCAAATCGTATTTATTCATTCCACTCCCCCGCAATCTGGTGTCTGTCTTCTCATCGTTATCCTTTCCATTTTTTCTCCCCCGATTTTTTATTACAATTCGTTACGTCTATTCCCCTGTCACCAGTGTCTGGTGTCTGGCAACCCCAGCTGTTTGCTCTAGGAGCTGCAGTGGTTTTCTCAGTTATTTCATGTCAAGGACTGATTGATATGTATTTGGTAGGCAGACCACCATTTCGTCGTTGTCGGGTGGAAACCTCGTATCTCCAAGTTTCAAACGTGTACGTTTATTCGCAAAGCAAAGCCCTGCTTCATCATACAAGGCCGTCGCACAAAAGTAGTGAAAACAGCAGATCTACAAGCACACAACGCCTCGCGGTTTTGGACATACAAGGTTATCACCCAACAACGGCGATTTGAAAAGAGAGAGAGATGGGGAGAATCATGCAGCAAATGTTTGTATGTATGATGTCAGATGACAGAATCCATATTTGGCCAAGACAGATGGTGCTTTTCTTACTGGTATATTACAGGATCGATACTTTTTACTTAGTAAGAAATTGAATACCTTTTCCACTTGTACTACTTTGTTTTCCTATTTTTGAATAGAACAGTGAAGTCATGACGTGACTCGCTCATCCCTTGGTTCCACGGAAGTAATTATCTATGGAGATTGAAAATAACATTGGGTCACCTTAAATCGTCTCATATAAGCATTGCGTAGGATGTGTAAATTACGTCACACTTCTCTACTCTATAGCTTAAAATTTTAGTAGGACTTAAAGGAGCACTTCACCCATTTTCAACTGTATCTTTGTATAATTGGTCCTCAATACTGTCCATAAGATTTACTCTCTGTGTCTCGTTGGGCCGTGGACGGCATCAGTGGGGATACCAAAGCTAATAGAAACTTTCTATTCCTGGGAAGTTAAAATGTGGTTTGAAATGGCCAAACCAGCCTACCAGCCTTGTTATGCATGCGAGGAACCAGCTTCTAGCTGTGGGTGCGGCCACTTAAACCCTTTGTTGTACATCAAAATAGCGAAAGTAGCCGACATACAAGCTTTGTTCGCCTGGAACCGTGAACTTGTAAAACTTAAAAAAAGTAAAAGTGCAAAGACTGACAAAGAAAATGCTGACACAGAGGTCATGAGTTCTGACAAGGTCTGTGCGTTAGGCACACAGGTTCCAAAAATGTTTAGCTCGAGGCCTAAAAGAGACATTTGTGGTCTCCCCAAGGCCAAAGCTAGTGAAAATAGCTGATATACAAGCTCACAACATGTCACATTGGCTATTTTTAGTACTTCTTAAACATTTGTTTTCTAATTTATGGAATTTCTTTGACTTTGACTCTTTTGAAAAAAAGAAAAAAAAAACATTGATTTCGTTTTGAATTCAGGACAACTTTCACATTATTATTATTTTAAATTATAATAATTAAAACCAAAATG
>NC_137821.1:54881488-55027981 GCF_963921795.1 Nannobrachium achirus | reverse complement strand
CCCCCCTTCCCTCTTGTAACCTGAGACCTGGTGATGATAATGACACTTCGCTCCCAACTATGGATTGCGCAATATGCCGCCTACAGGCCAAAATATGGGGAAAAATTGTAAACATTTTGGGATTATGAGAAGTAGAGACACATCTGAAGGTGATAAAGTTGATGTTGGGCAAGGTACATGCGTTATTGATTTTTGTATTATGTTTTTTAGACAATTGAACAACTGCTGAACGTGGAGTTACAGATGGAAACACACACACGCATTTTTTTGGGGCGATTCTGATTATGTAGTGGGATAATTAAAACCAAAATGTAGGAAACAAAAGATAGGATATTTACTCGTAACGCTAAAAAATGTGTCCGCGACCGCGACACACAAATGGCTCCTCTGAGTATCTTAAAATTCCCGTCCTAATGTTATTTGCTTAACCCCGTCTTCTACCCTGAGCCACCCCAAACTAGCATGATACTAGCTAGCTATGATACTAATGAAGGCTCTGTTCCATTTCATGTTGCACAGTGCTTCTGAAACCTTTTATTTCAAGGACCCCCATAACTCTGAGAGTGTACACATGGAACCAAATGGACCCGTAAGGGTCCATTTGGTTCCAATTTGGTCAATTTGGTTCCAATTTTGGAGTTCTTACTACACAAGCACACACACACACACACACACCGCATGTTCAGTCAGAATTTACACCGCATGTTCAGTCAGCCATCGCATCCCATTTATATCATTAACTAATTGGCCAGTAATTAATTGACATTAGGCAAGGAATTCATTAATTTCTGGACTAGCTGGCTCGCTAACAGGCAAAGAAAAAACAAGATTGGACTAACCGATCAATTACCTAATTACCTAAGACCATTATCCATCTTCCTCCTCCTCCTCCTCTCTCTCTCTCTCTCTCTCTCTCTCTCTCTCTCTCTCTCTCTCTCTCTCTCTCTCTCTCTCTCTCTCTCTCTCTCCTGGGACTGCCCCATAGGTCGAACTCCCGTTGGGTCGAACAGCGTCGGCAGGTTAGATAATCACCCGCGTCACGGTTACTGAGGTTAGGTTTAGGGTTTGGGTTAGAGTTTGGTGGTCGATCTAATGACATGTTACCCTCTCTCTCTCTCTCTCTCTCTCTCTCTCTCTCTCTCTCTCTCTCTCTCTCTCTCTCTTTTTTCTATTGATTACACACACCATGGAGACTTGAGTTCAATAATATATTTTTCTTTTTTGTATTTGTAGCATTCTTAACTCATTGAATGCCATTTCAAGATGGCCCCCAAGTACCAGACTGCCACTATCCTAGATTTCTAGTGCACGGATCAATTTTTAGTGCACGGATCGTGCACGCCCATGCACCATATATGCATCATATGTGTAGTACTTTTTAACAGCTTTCAAACAAAAAAATCCGCTTGGAAATCCGTTCAGGCATTCATGAGTTACAAGCCTTCAAAGTCAGACAAAACAGCCATTTTGACATTTTGAAAGATGTGTTTGTTTGTTATGGGGCTACACATGCAATTTCACAATTGCGATCATGCCTAATACATTTGAGGCATTTTTAGAATTTTTTTTATTAATTTTTTTTTTTTTTCAAAATGGCTTCCAACTCGGGAAACTCGGGCTCTGGCAGCCTGGGACTACTGTAATAACTCGGGAAACTCGGGCCTTGGCAGTCAATGAGTTAAGGTCTCCATCCTTGTGATGCCAACTTGTGATACTTTCATAATCAAGTACATTTTGAATTATGGACTTTTACTTGTAACAGAGTATTTCTATATTGCAGTATTGACACTTTTACTTAAGTAAACACATGTAAGTACTTTTCCACCTCTGCTGTTTACATTCCCAAGCTTATGACTCATGTTCTTCTCATCTCATTATGTTGTACTGAGCACAGTCCTTGGTGTCTGTCCAATGATGAATGGGCAATGTGAAACGTCGAGTCATTTAGTTGGCAAATACCGCAGGGACGCAAGGTTTAGTACACACATGCAAACACGCGCACACGCGCACGCACACACACACACACACACACACACACACACACACACACACACACACACACACACACACACACACACACACACACACACACACGTTTGTTGTTTGCTTTACTATACATGTGAGTACATCAACGTTTTAGTACGAAATAATTGATGAATGTTATTTTTTACACATTTTGGGGTATTTTTTTTACATTAAACCAAAAGCCGAAAAATAGCAGAGCTACAAGCTTGTATAATGCTATTGTTCGGCGCATGACACTGGCTCACAACTAATAGTCGATGGGCCTTACGAGAGGTCACTCTCGGAAAGGTGGCAATGGTTACTTAGCATTAGAAGCTCTATGTAGATTATCTTTTGGTTTGCATTTTGTTCCTGTATAGTAAAGTTAATGGGACCCCAACTTTCAGCAGCTGATAACACCAATTTAGCTGTGACTCAGGAGGGTTTTCATACCAAAATAATCTACAGATATAGAGCTTCTGAAAAATGCATAGTAACTTTTGCCACCTTTCCAAGAGCGACATCTTGTAGTATGGCCCATGGACTTTATGTAGAAATCATGTTTAACTCTATAATTCCAACCACTGAACCGAACCTCTAAAGTCTACTCTTGACGCCACACTTGAATCTTTTTCTAATTCTAAACTTAACCCTATTTTGAAATATCTTTTCAACCATAAAACAAAGCTTTTTCTTGTGAAGACCAGGAAAATGGTTCCTCATGATGTTTATTTATCATATTCTAGTGCAGCGGTTTTCAACCAGTGGTCCTTAAGGGGGTTCCCGGTGGTCTACACAATTAGAGAAGGTAGAAGAATTGCTATTTTGATCCACGTTGGCCTGTTATTTCTCCTATGGCACCACATCAATACAGCATGGAAATGTGGACAAAATCTGGGGGAAAAAGTATTGGTTCTTCTGACTGAGAGGCTAAATGTCATCAAATGGTGATCCGTGGCTCAGATGCAGAATAAGTAGGGGTGTAACGATATAGTAACCGAATCGAAAAATCGATTTTAATTTGCAACAATCTACTATATTGTTTGCAAGAGCAAAATATTGTACTGTTTTGGCTTTGTATCATATCGGTATCGTTTTAAAGTGCGGTAATCGGAATCGAACCGTTTTGCAATGTAAATAATTGACTGTATGGAAACTAAGTATTTGTGCCTTGAATTTAGCAATTTTAAGAGGGAATTTAAAAGAGTGGTTTAATTACCTTTCCATTCCATATAGCTACTATTGGTCTATTGATAAATGTGTGTAATCTCTGTGTTCATGTCTAGGTGGGTTTGTCCATGTATGTATTTGCTAGATAATCACAGCGTTTACTTCCACAATAATAGATTTTTTTACTCGTTTTACTCAGGTTTCATTTGCTCTTTGCTAAATAGTTACTATATCGATTTTAAATCATTGAATCGAATTGTATCGCATCGCCATGAATGAACCAATATCGTCCATGTATCGTATCGTTAACCATGTATCGTGATGCGTATCGTATCGCTGTTAAAATGTATCGTTGCACCCCTATAAGAACAAGTGGACCTTGATATGAAAAAGGTTGAAAACCACTGTTCCAGTATACACACGTATAGTAATGCACACACACACACGCACACATGCACACGCACAGCTGGCCTTGGCAGCTTGTCTACCTCCAGTACTTGTTATGCAGGGGGGGAACCCGCTGTCTGTGTCTCCGTACCCGAGGGCACATTTCAGGGTCGCACAAAACACGCGCCGCTGGCAATGTTATACTAACGAGTCAACAGCTCAGGGTCCCGTGATGGGAGAAGCACCTCTTTTGGGTGCTCATGTGGCTTATGATAGTCGCTTATTCTGGACGGTGTTTGTTTTTGACAGCACACTTTGATTTAGTTTTAGTCATAGTCTGTTGAATAAAATGTCATTTAGTTTTAGTCATAATTTAGTCACCTGAATAGTTTTAGTTTTAGTCTGATTTTAGTCGACTAAATATCATACGTTTTTAGGCGACTCAATCTACAGTTGATTTAGTCGACTAAAATGTATTTTGGCGGGCCTTGATAGCATCGTAATGACTGATTTTACACTTGGTTGTGTGCTGAAAATAGCAAATCTACAAGCTCACAACGCGGATCGGCTATTTTCAGCATGCAACACCTGAGAGCAACCAAACATAAAATGACTCTCTTCTCCACTAGTCCCCCCCAACGTTTTAGTCTAGTTTTTATTTTGTTGACGAAATTGTCAATATATTTAGTCTTAGTTGTAGTCATCACAGCTTCCTTTTTATTTTGTTTTTATTTTGTTTTCGTCGGTAAAAAAAAAACGCAGTCGACAAACATTTTTCGTCATAGTTTTAGTCGACAAAATCAACACTGCTGCTGGACTTGCAAATTCTGGCAACACTGGCGGGCGCTAGCAATATGCTACAACCAGGGACGTGCAGAGAATGTTAGAGAGGCAGGGTCTGACATTTCTAAAAGGGCCTTTTGGTGGAAATATCGAAAATGCCAGACCTCCATAAAGCTCACAACGTGTCTTGGAGGTCGGCTATTTTCGATGCTTGATTTCCACACGTTTCTTGATTTCGACATGAGATGCTGCATTCAAGTTCAGGAGAGTTTGGACAGGGCTTGAATGCTGCCTTCAGGTATGGCATGGAAAGGAGCCATTTGCATTTCTTTCACCATAGTAAAAAATCTGCATTAGGAGCAAAAAGGGCATAAGTGACATTGAAATTATTTTCACAGGACAGCTTTCCATTGATTGTAATCAATTAATTAAAAACAATATGTTTAAGTAATCTATACTTTAAATACAGATTAGGCTTCAATGAATGCATTTTAAAATATACTTTTTTAATGTTGTTTTTAGTTTATGTATTACAATCAACAAAAAGCCATCCTGTGAAAAAGATTAAAATGTCACTTACGCCCTTTTTGCTCCAAGCCCTCGCTGGTCTTGAGAGGGCACTTTTTTTACAGACGGATAAAAGGGCAGGGGCTCAAGCCCCCTTTGATGACAGCTGTGGGTCTTTTCTTGTTTGTGGGCTGGGGGGTAAAACAGGAATACAAATGTAGCACAACGTGGAGAAGGTTAATTAAAACATCACTAAGGGGAAACACCGGACAGGTCTGTTATACCAGCAGCTACACTGATAATTATTAGCATGAGCAGCTGTTCTCCCCTTTTGTTTTACAGCAGAGGACGCTAATCCAACGTCGTGTCCTTACTAATGTCCCGCCGAACAGGGGGGCGTCACAAGGGGGGGAGGTGGGGGAAGTGGGACTGAGTTACTATAGGGCCCAAGGTGGAGGGGACTTAAAATGCTTTAGCTATTGAAAACAGCAGATCTACAAGCACACAGAGGCGTTGTGTGCTTGTAGATCGGCTGTTTTCACTAGTTTGAATCATTTTTAAATGATAAATGCAAAACGAACGGTTTTGGACATACAAGGATTCCACCCGACAACGACGATATATAGTATACAGTATATAGGCCTATATTTTAAATACTTCAATGAGCTTGTTGAGCCTGTTGATTGGCTATTTTAAAATGGCCGAAGTATATGCTGTAGAGTTGAAGCGTTTAAACTGACATTGATGCTATAGTATATTAACTCGTTTTAATCCGTTTTACCCGCGTAACTTTAAAGTGATTTAGATGAACTATTTGAATCTGTGATTATCTAATGTCTGTCCCAAACAAAATACATAGTGTTTTTTTTTTTGCCTGTAAAGATGATGGGTCACAATTTATGACGACACACCATTCAGCCCATTCCAACATCATTACATACATTCTCTTCATTAATGATTTATGCAACGACGATCTATAAGAACGCATGCACGCACGCACGCACACACCCCCCCCCCCCCCCCCCCCACACACACACACACACACACACTCATTAAGTTGTGGGATGGTCTCGGCTGATTGATCTCATCTGGTTGCCGTGCAGAACGGCGCAGGAATGTTGCTAGGTGACAGATAGATGTGCAGGTAGGAACGGAGCCATCAATAACACCATCGGATTTCCATCGCGAGCGCACTCGTGTGTTCTAAGCACGTGCGTGGGTGCGTGTGAACGCACATGCGGTGCGCATCTATATTCATGTGCAGCACTGCATGCAAGTGTGTGTGTGGTGTGCGCACACTGCGTGCGTGCGCGTCAGAATCACACAACCCTGTTATCTGGCGGAGAGAAATTAACATCTCTATGGCGACCCCCGAACGTTCTAAATCTAACTGATTACCCAGCGTGCGTTCCTGCCCTCTCCGGGTCCGTAGTCATAAATAAAACCAAGCAGAGAGAGACGGAGAGAGGGCTGTGGAGAGGGGAAAGACAGAATAATGAACACAAAGCCAGGCTATAAAGGGAGTTAACTCATTCAGAACGGGTATACACATCGTTGTGTATCATTATTTTATGCTTTAACTATTGAAAAATAGCAGATATACAAGCTCACAGCGCGGCACCGAGTGCCGCGCTGCGAGCTCGTAGATCTGCCATTTTTGAAAAATCGTGAAAATTAGAATTTTGACCCGATTCTATAAGTGTCTTTTGAATCCTTCTAAGGTTTTTTGCCAGCCATTGTCAAAGAAAAGGTCCTTTTCAACTTAACTGGAGCTCAGTTAGTCTGTTCTCGAGAGACTACTATGTCAGTGGTTCTCAAACTTTTTTTCATGTGAAGGACCCCCAAAATGATATGTATTTGGCCACGGCCCCCCCATCTCAAAATATTTAGTTCCAGGGACCCCCCAGAAGTAAATATTTGAGTTACAAACGTTCGCTTTGAAAATACATATATTCAAAGATTTGCACACATTTTCACCGCTTTTTCAAAAATATTTTTCACTGGTTAAAGCATTCAATAATTCAAGGCCTAAATGGGTTTTAAATAGGAGTGTTCACAGCACCGCGGCCACAGCGAAACCAGGCCTAAATCAAATCATTATCGTTGTCCTGTCCGTGTTCGGCGTAGCAGCATTGTGTGCACATGCCATCACTTTACTGCAAGATGTGCACGTGGACACGAGAACGTGTACACTGGAACGTGCAGAGAATGTTAAGCCCCTTTTCCACATGACATGGCCCAACACCACATCACTCCACACAGCCCACCTGTGCCAGGTTTTCCACGACAAGGACCTGGGTAGAGTGGTGTGAAAGTGGTGCTAAACGTGGTACCAAAAAGGATCCAATCTAAGCCCCTTGTCCACTGACATGGTCCAACACCACACCACTCCACACGGCCCATTTGTGCCAGGTTTTCCACTACCAGGACCTGGGTAGAGTGGTGTGAAAGTGGTACTAAATGTGGTACTAAAAAGTATCCGATCTAGAGTAGGTCTGACACTTCATGATGACTGATCACTCACTGACTTTTCATTTAGACCACCAGGATATAGTTGTAATACATGATAATGGATTCTATTGTTATAATCACGGTTATAATCCATTATAGTGCATTATAATTAGGATAGTTGTAATACAAATGTATATTGTATTATAATCACAGTTAAAATTATCAATTTGTTTCTTTGGTACTTTTGTGTAATGGAAAATGTAGATATCTTTATGTGGTGTGGTGCTAAAGCTGCAGTCGAAAAGGGGCTTTAGAGAGGCAGGGGCTGACTTTTCTAAAAGGGCCTTTAGGTGAAAATATCGAAAATAGCCGACTTCCAGAATGTTTGAGAGGCAGTCATACAATGTATACCAGTAAGACTCCCTAATCGGGAGATAAGCGACCGTAGGTGGCTTATCTCCACAAATAGGGCAAAAATGTGTTTTTCCAAAATCTTCCTGATCCATGTTGATGACATGAGTGTAGACATGCTGTGTAGTGATATTTGTGATTTTAGGGCAAAAACTAGGAGCAGTGTCCAAAAATGTGTTTTAAAAATCGGCCTGAAGGTGGCGCTAGAATAGGGCCATGTGAGAAATGAGGGGTGGGGTCTCCGCGCTGCCTTGGCGGACGAATAGGTACCGGCCCCGGCTCTCCCGGACGCTCCTAGCCCGAGTTACGGCATTTTATGTGCGCTGCAGTGGCAGGGGGTCCTCCACTGGGGGCGCCACCACTTTTGCATCCGTTCTGGAGCACCAGGAGTCGGTGGTCCCCGGGAATTCCCCGTGAGCAGCCCCGTTGGGGTGGTCATTTGGTCATTTTTGCACATTTGGTCATTTTTTACATCTGGGGGTCCCACCGGGGGTCCTTGGAGGTTGTAGTTTGGCAGGCAAGGAGTGTGTGTGTAAAATCTGGCATGGATCGGGTCAACGGGTGCGGAGATATAAGCAGGGAAAAAGTGTGACGTGTGACGTGTGAGCACATTTGGTCATTTTTTACATCTGGGGGTCCCCCAGGGACCTGGGGGTCCCTGGGGCTCTGGGGGTCCTTGGAGGTTGTAGTTTGGCAGTCAAGGAGTGTGTGTGCAAAATTTGGCATGGATGGGGGCAACGGTTGTGGAGATATGAGCAGGGCAAAAGTGTGACTGACTCACTCACTCACCCACGGACAGCCTGTGGAGGTTTTGGTAGTAAATGCGACCTACGGTCGCAATAAAACAGGGCATTAAATGAAGCATTAAAAAAAAAAAGATGGAATAAGGTTTCTTCCCGACGGCGACGATATCTGATTATGATCTTTCTTGCATGAAATGCTAGACTGCCATGGCCACACACCCGTAATGGGCCATTTGGAAGCCCCTCAGGGAGCCACGAGGGTCCCTGGGCCCCAATTTGAGACTGACTGGTGTAGCAGAGTGTTTTCACTTTCCAGTGGGCCAACATTCACTATATCAGAAGTGGGCAACTTTAATGATGGAGAAGGCAACTACGTATATTCCCACACTCATCCCGGAGGGCCACATTGCATACTATCAGGCAGTTATGTTGTATTTGAACTTTTTCCGTAAATGAATGCCCCACTCCGTCATTCTATGTCACGCAAAAGTAGCAAAAATTGCAGATCTACAGTGCAACACATTTTGAGCTTGTAGATCTGCTATTTTAGCTATTTTTTAATTGGAATCCTGAATCTTTTTTTTTGTTGCTATTTTTTAAGTGGAATCCTGAAAAGTAACATTTCATTTCAAACGCATTAGGCCTCTTACATTAACTTTATGAAGTACCAATACATTCGACATACAAAAGATCATATATATTTTGTAATACTTGTCATTAAGCTACTAATACAGACTGAAGTAATTAAAGCGGCTCATGTTTGCACGTTTGGAATTGTCATCAGCACCCTTTTTATTTTTCTTCCTATCGCCAAAATAAAAGTCTGGGTTTCCGAGGCTATCAGCACCCTGACTATCTCTCTCTGTTTGACCAGAATGGAACACAACCTTAATTAGCATCATTGGTACCACCCGTGAAGGAACTAAGGAAGGGGCCCAGTTTCTTCCCAATATGGCTGCATATAGAGCCAATTCCCTCATGATGAGTGGTAGATGTTTAGTATCCCACTTGGGAGACTGGGTTTCGAATCTGGGGTGTTAAACAGTTGCCGTTATGGTTTTCCAAACAGCAGAGGACATAAAACGTACAGATTGTAGCTAGGGGTGGAAGATATGGTGATAAATATCGTTGAGACGATACAATGTCTCCATGATACGCCTTTTCAGAAATAATATCGTATACAGTATATCGTGATACAATGAGGGAGCCTTATAAAAAATCCTGTTGAATTGTTAATACAGAGATTCATTGCAGAATGCATTTAAACCTGCATTTTGGTCTAAATCAGTAGTTCTCAAACTTTAAAATGTCACGATCTCCCCTTAACTCTGACAGTATACAAATGAAACCAAATGGACCCCTTACATACTTGTAAGGGTCAATTTAGACCTCCCAAAAGGATATATATTTTTTTAGTTACCTTACCTTGTAGGTGGTTGTGTTGTTAAGTAACTTGAAAAATAACCATAAAAGCCAACATGAAAAAGAATGGTGATAAGATCGTGTATCGTGATACCTCTTGGAAAAATACTGTGATATTGTATTTTTCCATATCGCCAACGCATAATTGTAACTCTAATAGGAAACGGAATGAATAATAGATTTCAAAACTTGGCTTGAGTCTAAAGTCTCTCTCTTTTTTTTCTTTTTCTTTCTTCCTTCCAGAAAAGTGTGAAGGAGGGGATCCTGTTGAAGCAGACCAGTTCGTTCCAGAGATGGAAGCGGCGGTACTTCAAGCTCCGAGGGAGGACCCTCTACTACGCCAAAGACTCCAAGGTACGGCATAGGGATGAGACGATAAGCGATATTATCGTTTATCGTGATAAAAAACACTACATACATTAAACACAATTTAATGTATCGTGATATCGTCCTCCGTCATGCACGGGAATCAATTCAACCTTTATTTGCCGAGCTGCATATGCTTAAAGGAGTAGTTCACCCTCAAAATTACTTTTTTTCTATTGGTTATTTACGCCATGGAGACTTGAGTTCAGTAATATTTTTTGTTTTTTGTTGCATTCCTAAGACAATATTTTGATTTAAATAAATGTAGCCTACCCCAATTGATTCCGGATGGGGACCCAAATGCATATGTGTCCATATCCGGAATCAATGGGAGTAAATTTACTATAATAATTGTTTTGTCTTAGGAATGCGACAAACAACAAAAAGTCTCCATGGTGTGAGTAATCAATAGAAAAAAAGTCATTTTGGGGGTGAACTACTCCTTTAAACCCTCTATAATTGGTAAAAAGTACTTATAATATATGTACTGCACTTTTTTCTTTTTTTGTCTTTTGTCTTTGCCAAAAAATAGCCGATCTACAAGCTCACAACGCGGCACAACGCAGCACAACGCGGCGTGTTCTGAACTTGGATATCGGCTATTTCTTTTTTTGGCAAATGTTCCGCCCAGGATAATGGATGTTGATTATCGCGATAATATCGTAAATCGCAATTTATTTTGTCACAATAGTCTTGTTGTGAATATTGTTCATATTGTCCCACCCGTAGTGCGGTAGCATCCATCACTATACTGGCATGGCAGCGGCCAACTGTCAACCTGCCACCAGCCTCCTGCACATTAGGAAGATTTAATGGTGCATGAAACCATTAGCCTCCCGGCTACACTACTAATACAGCTAATACCAGCTTTAGTTCTGTCAGGAGTTTGAAACAAGCTGGTTGCACACTGCTGCGTTTTTTTTTTTTTTTTTGCGAAATGCATTTTTCAGACAATTCCTGTCCACCGCTCCCGTCCGCAACGAACAAATTATGTGCATTTAGTCCCCCGGACTCCCTCGGCGCATAGTACCGCAGCGGGTCCAACAGAGCTCCCTCCCAAGAAGGCACGTTGACGTTTGTGGAGTCCCATCTTATCCATTGAGATCGTCAATGTCTGGCAGAAACCTCGTATCTCCAAGTTTCAAATTTGTAATTCTTTTTCGCAAAGTAAAGCCCTGCTTCATCATACAAGGCCGTCGCACAAAAGTAGTGAAAACAGCTGATCTACAAGCGAGGCGTTGTGTGCTTGTAGATCGGCTGTTTTCACTAGTTTAAATAATTTTAAAAGTGATACAAAACAAACGGTTTTGGACATACATGGTTTCCACCCGACAACGACGATAAGTATGTTTATAATTTATCATAGACATAGGATGCATAGCAAGTGCTACCAAACAAGGTTTTCTATCTTACCTTCTGCTTTTGTTTGTCTACTCTTCCCTTGTTTGTCAGTCTTTGATATTTGACGAGGTGGACCTGTCGGACGCCAGCGTGGCAGAGACCAGTACCAAGAACATCAACAACAGCTTCACGGTAAGCCCAATATCTCGTATCTTTGCTCGCGGACACCTCGACATATAGCCGGGGGCCGGGAATCGAACCTGGGACCTTTACGTTTTCCAGGGAGCCTCTCTACCCATTAAGCCATAACAGTGGTTCTCAACTTTTTCAGGCCGCGACCCCCACAATAATCATATTTGAACTGGGGACCCCCCACCCTGACGAGCACTTAGAGTTGAGGCATTACATTTTGTACACAGTTCTATTGTGAAAATTGCAGATCTACATGCTCACAACACCTCGCGTTGCGAGGCGTTGTGAGCATGTAGATCTGCTATTTTCACAATTTCTGCCTCTAATATTTGACAATTTGGCTGATGTTTAATTTGTCATTTTAGAGGTATTAAAAAGTCCTTAAATTGTCACTTTAGAAATGTGCAGATACCCTCACTTAAACTGTATGCTGGTTTGTTTACTGTTGAGTGAGAAAACAATGCTGCACATTAAGTTAATCATCTGGGGACCCTCCAAAATAATTTGGCGACCCCCCCTGAGGGTCCAGACCCACAGGTTGAGAACCACTGAGCTATAACACTGGCTTCCAGGTGGTCCCCAGCTAAATGATGGACAGTTGGTAACCAAATTAACCCGTATTGAACTTTAACTATTGACAGCATAACATGAAACCAAATTTTAAGATTTGTTTTGGGGCTTTTATGCCTTTATCGATAGGACAGTAGACTGACAGGAAATGGGGAGAGAGATGGGGAGCGACACACAGCAAAGGTCGCCGGGAACGGGTCTCAAACCCGCGACACGCTGTCAGGCGGGGGACTGCCCATAAGTCCGAAATCTCATTAGTCCAAATTTAGTTAGGGTTAGGTTTTAGGATTAGGTTTAGGCATAGTTTTACTGAGGTTAGGGTTTGGATTAGGTTTAGGCATAGTTTTACAGAGGTTAGGGTTAGGTTTAGGTTTAGGCATAGTATCTTTCACCAGGTTAACATCACCAGATTCGGACCAATGAGCTTTCGGACCAAGGAGCTTTCGGACCAATGCCATGGCACCGCCAGGCGTGTTGGGAATTACTGCGATAAACTAAGTTCCGCTCTTGTTTTTTCTTTCTTCTTTTCTCTTCTTCTCTACGTCTCTCGCCCTCACCTCCTCTCTCTCTCTCCGTCTCAGGTGATCACTCCGTTCAGGAAGTTGATGCTGTGCGCAGAGAGCCGGAAGGAGATGGAGGACTGGATCGGTGCCCTGAAATCCGTCCAGAAGTTGGAGATCTATGAGGTAAGGCACTCCACGTAAAGCACATCCCAACCTTCCATCGTTCGGGTCATTTCATCTTTTCTACACCTCTGCAAGTGGCTGCCTTTCCTACACCTCTGCAAGTGGGTGACGGCCTGACGGGGCACCCTGGGGTGCCGCGACGGCAGTCCAGGGGTGCCGCAAGATAATTTGATAATACTTGGAATTTATTTGGACACTTAAACAAATATTTGGTATCATTTTAAACTTGAAGTACAGAGTTATTTTCATTTAGACTGGGAACGCATTATTTTGTGCTATTGAACTATTGAAAAATAGCAGATATACAAGCTCACAACGCGGCAGCTTGTAGATCTGCTATTTTTTTATTTATTTTTTTGAAAAATCGTGAAAATGTGTGCAAGTCTTTGAATATTTCAAATCCTTCTAAGGTTTTTTGAAAAACCTATGTTTCTATGTCAGTGGTGCTCAAACCCCCAAAATGATATGTATTTGGCCACGGACCCCATCTCAAAATATTTAGTTCCAGGGACCCCCCCAGAAGCAATATTTGGGTTACAAAAGTTTGCTTAAAAATACATTATATTCAAAGATTTCCACACATTTTCACGACTTTCACGAAAAAAATAGCAGATCTACAAGCTCGCAGCACGGCACTCGGTGCCGCGCTGTGAGCTTGTATATCTGCTATTTTTAGTATAACATAATGAAGGCCACTCCACCTTGGGCCCTAGTAACTCAGTCCCCCTCCCCCTCCCCCCTTGTGACGCCCCTGCTTCTAACAACCCAACTCTTGTAACCTTTCATATATTTTCATAACGCCTCCCTTCCTCCTTACACTATTATCTCCTGATTTGCTCACTCTCCCTGCCGTCTCCTATTCTCCCTCCGTTTTTCGGGCAGATTAACACCAGCTCATAACATCAGACACCATCCGCTCGATAATAAAAGAGACATGGAAATCTTAAGCCGCTACTCGCGGCCGAGCTTAACTGCTCCTTGCATCTCCAGCGTCTTAATCTCCTTTTTTTTGGGGTCACATTATTAGCCCTTAACCTGTTAAAACCGGGGCAAGCATCTGTGTCATTTTCTTATTTTAGCTACCTATTTGTTTGTGGCCCATATAGCAACATGGCAACAGAAAGCTCTCAGGATTTAGAACATGTCTTTAGAACAGTGCTTCTCAAAAATAGCAGACATACAAGATCACTAAGGGTAGCCTGGCGTTGCTCATACTAATTCCTCACTGCGTGTTGGATATTAGTCTGGACTCGGGAGCAGAATTTTCATTTCCAAGGGATGGTTTAATTTTTTTTAAGTTGACTTGCTCTTAATTGCTCCCTCTGAACTTCAAAGGGCTTGTGAGCTGCTGTAATTGATTGAGCCATACAAGTGTCAATAGCTCGTTAGTCACTGAAAGCATCAAAGACTACAATCTGTTTGATGTCTGTAATAAGAGTGGAGGGGGGAATGTGTTTGAATACACACAGACTCGCCTGATTGGCTGAATGGTTTTGAACCAGGCCACCACCCACCACGTGCCCCAAGCCTACAGCCCTGATTGGCTCGCCCTTTCTGACCAGACCACAACACCACCACTACCAACAGGGGGTGGTGTTGTGCAGTCTGGTTTATTAACCAGGCTACACTAAGGGGCCCTTGGCCTGAAAACGTTGAAGACCCCTGTCTTAAAGGGTTAACACAAATCTTCTCCCTGGCACCAAACACTTTAAGATGGTGTGTGCACTAGGGCATTAACGACTTGTGATTTTTGCAAGTCGACTCGACTCAGTAAAAAGTTGAGTTGAAGTCGACTTTATCGTTTGATGACGTCATCACATCACACTCGGTCCCCAGTTAAAATATGATTATTCTGGGGGTCGTGGACAGAATTTTTGGATTATTTCTTTTTCAACTTCGACTTTCTCTGGTGGGAGCCGACTTGTGTAATGAAGTCGACTTGTCGATTTTTTCGTTAATGCCATAGTGAGTACGAGCCCTAATACAAATCATGTTGGGGTCCTTGGCATGAAAAAGCTTTGAGAACTAGTGTATTTTTAGAATGGGCCTGAGGTCTCAACGGGTTAAGATTGTGATTCCCGTCCTGCTGACTCAGTCGTCCGTAGAAGAAGCACATATCGGTGTAATCAGTCTGAACAGCTTAATCCTCTCTTCTTGTAGATTACTTTTTTAATAAGTGTGTTTTTTATTATACAGCAGAGGTAGGAAAGCAATGAATAAACAAGGGATAATCAATAGGGAGCAGGTCATTATTGACCAATAAAAAGCCAGACATGGTTTATTAGACCATGCCGCATAGAGCAGTGGTGTCAGTTCAGAAAAAGCTAAGGTATGGCAACATGACTGGTGTCTTGCACGCGCGCCTTTGCGCGCGTGCAAGACACCAGTCATGTTGCCATACCTTAGCAACAGGCATGATACATTTATTTTAAGAAGTACATTCTATTTTGTACCCCCGTTTCTACGGTTTCTCGGGATGGATATGGCAGCCTGGAACGGTTGTTCAAGTGCAGCTAAACTTGGCATGTTAGTAAACGTGCCACAATTAACAATAATGCATTGCACCTGTGCAGCTGATCTGCGGAACCTGGGAATATACCATTTTGTCAAGAAGGGGAGAATACAAGTGTGGAGAATATAATTCTAATACCATGTTAAAGTGACCATTTTGTTACATTTTGCATTTGTAGATATTTTACTGTAATTTAACAACATAATAACCAGCACAGATAGACAAAGAGACATTCATGGATTTATATTTAAAAGTAACGTTTATTTTCCCCCCTGGACCCAGGGTATGGCAGCTGCATACCCCTGCCATACCCAATTGACGCCCCTGGCGTATAGGAAGGCTCTTTTTTTCTGAAAAAAAAAAAAAAAAAAAGTTTCTATAGCAATATGCTATCTTGGATTGAAATGTGTAAAAACTTATAGGTTTAACAAGTCATTAAAGGATGTGAGACTGGTGGTGGGGGAGGGAGGGAAACTTTAGCTGCTCAAATAAATAAAAATCATTGGCTATTTTCATGACTTCTGTATGCAGGGGCTATCGCCATGTTGGCTCGTGGTAGATGTTTTTGTCAAAATTATTTTTTTGTTGTTGCCACGGACATACAAAATGAGCAGACAAGATATTTGCCATAGTACAAATGGATGTACGTTTTTTACACTCTCAGAATCATGGGGGTCCTTGAAAATAAAAAGTTCGAAAACCACAGTACTGGTGGACTCCTAATACATAGTGTCACTAATGACGTTTCCATAAAGCCTCTTAATGCGCATTAAGCCTTTTTCGCTTAAATCTTTTTATGGAAACACTTCAAAATTTGAATAAACTTTCATTATCCGCAAAAACTTTTATCCGCTTGGAGGAGGTGGCTTTTGAGGCTTTATCGAATAAACTAAATGTGCATTAGTGAATGGAAACGGGTCAGCCAATAAATGCGAATACATTATGACGTTCTGGGTCCATATCGTCCTCCAACTTAACACTTTCCCTTGCTGCTTAACGTCCATTGTATAGCGTTAGCCCACAAAACAAACTGTTTTTTTTGTTACACACGGAGTGACACGGACCGTGTGTAAATTCTTCCCGTTTTCACCTCCCGGAGTCAAGCCAGCCGTGGCTAACCCTTCCTCATCACACGGTGTTGCATGCCAAAAGTGTCCGATCTACAAGCTCACAGCAGCTTGTCTCCGCGCCGCGCTGTGAGCTTGCAGATCGGACACCTTCCATAGGACGCTGAAACTTGCAGGATGAATGTGCAGTGATCGAGTCACAACAGTCAGACGCGCAGTGCTCGTGTCTCGCTTCGGTCTGAAAAAATCTGCCTGATCAACTCATGCGACTTTTGAATGACATCCGCAAATGGAAACGGGCTAAATTCGCTTTTTCGAATAAGCTTATGGAAACATGGCTATTGTCAGTCACTGTCATACATAGTCTGAAGAAAACCTGGAGACTTGACATTCAGTAATTGGGTCTTATGATCAAACTAAGAAGAAACTCAAAGTCTTCCATGGACATACAGTATGTGTCCATGTATGGACATGTTGATGACCCCTGCTTTTAACTCTCAAATACCTGGAACGCGCCCGAGTCGCGTTAGATTTTAACCACTTTAACCATTATTGTATGCTTTAACCTTAGAAAAATAGCAGATATACAAGCTCACAGCGCGGCACCGAGTGCCGCGCTGCGAGCTTGTAGATCTGCTATTTTTGAAAAAAACTGGAAAATGTGTGCAAGTCTTTGAATATCTTTGACCCGATCTTTGACCCGACTTCTAAATCCTTCCTCTAAATCAGTGGTTCTCAAACTCTTTCATGTCAAGGACCCCCAAAATCACAGGTATTTAGCCACGGACCTCCATCTCAAAATATGTTGTTCCAGGGACCCCCCAGAAGCAAATATTTGAGTTACAAATAATCGCTTTTAAATAGATATATTCAAAGACTTGCAAAGAAAAATCATGATTTTTCAAAAAATAGCAGATCTACAAGCTCGCAGCGCGGCACTCGGTGCCGCGCTGTGAGCTTGTATATCTGCTATTTTTCAATAGTTAAAGCAGTCAATAATCCTAGGCCTAAATGGGTTAAGAGGATGATGTTGGGCCTTCATTTACGAAAATATAGAGAAAAGTTTAAATACGGAGATATATAGGAGGTTTCTGCCCCACAGCAAACTAAACTGATGTCACCAGCAGGGCCTGCTCTTCCCCGGGCCCCTTGCTTTGATGTGTACACTGTTTTTTTTTTTGAATAATATGTTTATTACAATTTTTAGACATACATTATTTAGACATTAACAACACTATACAAGAAAATGAAAGAGACAAACAAACTGGAACAACAAAAACAAAAGTATAAATCATAAGCTCAGGCAATAACATGTAGAATGGAAAATTGTATACTTGATGAGCGAGGCAATCAATCAATCCCCAGCCCCCCCACGACCCCCTCGGAATGGAGAGGGCAGGCGCCCGACCCAAATCGGAACTAGATATACTGAGCACAGTTCAGCATCAATCGAGAAACTTCAAGACAAGAAGAAGTAAAACAGCGACAGATAAGAGTCAAGGCCGACAGGGGAACCCTTTAAGCACAGCAGCAGACAGTGTGGGCCCGATGAATCTTAAGTAGGGGTCGATGTGTACACTGTTGACGTCAGGCACACATAGTCATCAAAGGGGGCTTGAGCCCCTGCTCTTTTATCCCTCTGTAAAAAGTGCCCTCTCCAGACCATGGATGCAGTTTTTACTATGGTGAAAGAAATGCAAATGCCCTCTTTCCATGCCATACCTGAAGGCAGCATTCAAGAGAACTGCCTTGTCCAAACTCCCCTGAACTTGAATGCAGCATCTTATGTTGAAAGAATTGCCCTCTCTGTGTAGAAATCCATGCCGTTACGCCACATCTCCAGTATAGACTTGATTATGTTTAGTTCATTGTGGTATCAAGTTCCCGAAAATAGCCGACCTCCAAGCTCGGAAGTCTGCGATTTTTCAATATTTTCACCAAAAGGCCCTTTTGGAAATTTCAGCCCCTGCCTCTCTATCATTCTCTGCATGTCCCTGGTTGACGTCATTGACATGTCCATCATTTCCATCATTTTCTGGGGCCATTTGTAGCCCAATGAATGTTTTTTGTGCAAAACAAATGCTTGCAATGGATTCAGCATCATGACAAACCCCTAGTTAGACCCCTCACATCCTACTTAAAGCAGATTTTTTTTTCTGGGTATTTTCCTCCTGTATAGAAAGTCGATGGGAGCCCAACTTGATTTGGCCACTGTGGGTATTTGCAGTGAGCAGATTATGGTAGATTTTTATCCTGGCTAGTAGACCTAATTTCCTGTCAGAATCAGTTGAAAAACTAAATAACACAATTTTTTCCAACCTCAGCTTTATTTTTACTGGACTACAATGCTGCAATGTAGAAACACTCTGCTACAAGTAAAAGTCCGGGCGTCAAAATAGACTTGAGTAAACAAAAGTATTGGTATCAAAATGTGCTAAAACAATGCCCAAATTTGGAGATGACTGACATCACTGATACGTCTGGGTTCTCCAAGATTACTTCTGAGACTCCTACATTTAACCCCTCATGTACTGTGCACTGTATTACATTTACATTTTTTAAGGAGTAACATGTAATAACATAATTCGTGTTGTCGGGTGGAAACCATGTATGTCAAAACCTTCGTTTTTATCATTAAACATTTTTTTTTACTAAACTAGTAAAAACAGCAGATCTGCTTGTAGATCTGCCGTTTTCACTACTTTTGTGCGACGGCCTTGTCTGATGAAGCAGGGCTTTACTTTGCAAAAAAAACATACAAATTTGAAACCTGCAGATACAAGGTTTCTGCCCGACAGTGACGATATTACTCTCCTGAGTAATATTGCCCAACACTGGATTAACACTGACCTGTCCTTTTTGTGTGTGTGTCCTCTCTCTCTCTCTCTCTCTCTCTCTCTCTCTCTCTCTCTCTCTCTCTCTCTCTCTCTCTCTCTCTCTCTCTCTCTCTCTCACCAGGCCAGTCAGTTCAACATGGAGCACTTCTCCGGGATGCACAACTGGTACGCGTGCTCGCACGCCCGCCCCACCTTCTGCAACGTGTGCAGGGAGGCCCTGCCGGGGGTCACCTCGCACGGCCTGTCCTGTGAAGGTACACGCACGCACGCACGCACGCACGCACGCACGCACGCACACACACACACACACACACACACACACACACACGCACACACACACATTTTAACAATGTATTCATGTCCACATACAGGAGAGAATACAAGGACACAAATAGTAAAAAAAAAAGTTTACATTCACACAAACATGGCATATGTATTCATGCATGCATGCACTCACACACACACACACACACACACTTGATAATGGCAGCATTCGTTTCTGGGGCATCAATTAGTTATGGCAGGGGTATGCAGCTGTCATACCCTGGGTCCAGGTGGGGGGGGGGGGAAGTTACTTTTAAATATAAATCCATGAATGTCTCTTTGTCTATCTGTGCTGGTTATTATGTTGTTAAATAACAGTGAAATAACTACAAATGCAACATTTAACTAAATGGTCACCTTAACAAGCTATTATAATTATATTCTCCCCACTTGTATTCTCCCCATCTTGACAGAATGGTATATTCCCAGGTTCCGCAGGTCAGCTGCACAGGTGCAATGCAATATTGTTAATTGTGGCCCGTTTACTAACATGCCAAGTTTAGCTGCACTTGAACAACCGTTCCAGGCTGCCATTTCCAGCCCAAGAAACCGTAGAGACCCGGGTAAAAAATGGACAAAACCCGATACAAAACGTGATGTTTCCGCGCACTACGGGCGTGCGCATGAGGACTCCCATCTCTGCCATACCCTAGCTTTTGCTGAACTGACGCCACTGATTAATTTGCATATAAATTGTAAATTTTCACACCTTTTTGACATAGCTCATCATTTGTATTTATTTTTTTATATCTAGAAACACTGATTAAAAGTATATTTCCAGTCTAAATCACCCCTCCCCCGCCGGACAGTAGTTTGACCATACCTGCCATACCAGCCTCTCATGGTTTCATCGTGTTCATACTTCAAGCAGGGGTGTCGCACCAAATTCTGGGCCCTGGGTACAAGCTGGTTCTCTCACATTGTGTGCTTTAACTATTGATAAACGTAACTTATATATAACTTGTATATAGCAGATCTTGTCGATCTAAAAGCATACGTTTCTATGTCAGTGGTGCTCAAACCTTTTCATGTGAAGGGCCCCCAAAATTAGATGTATTTGGCCATGGAACCCCATCTCAAAATATTTATTTCCAGGGACCCCCCAGAAGCAAAATTCGAGTTACAAATGTTCGCTTAAAGAATACATATATTCAAAGATTTTCACACATTTTCACGAGTTTTTGAAAATGGCAGATCTACAAGCTTGCAGTGCGGCACTTGCTATTTTTCAATAGCTAAAGTATAAAATAATTGAGGCCCCTCCACCTTGGGCCCTTGTAATTCAGTCCCACTTTCCCCTCCCTTGTGACGCCCCTGACTTCATACATGCTGACGATTGACCTCTGACCCTCTGTCCAGTGTGCAAGTTCAAGGCCCACAAGCGCTGCGCCGTGCGCTCCACCAACAGCTGCAAATGGACCACTCTGGCTTCCATAGGAAATGACATCATGGAGGACAAAGAAGGGGTGAGTGGACATTATTGTACACACACACATATTGTAGTTTACAAGGGTCTTCAACGTTTCAGGTCAAGGACCCCTTAGCTGAGAGAGAGAGATGAAGCAGGGACCCCCACAACCTTTTCATAGATTCCATATAGTTTCATTGTTTGACAGCACGATCATCAGTGTATTTTGGATTCATGTTAAAGGAGTAGTTCACCCCCAAAATGACTTTTTTTCTATTGATTACTCATGCCATGGAGACTAGAGTTCAATAATATTTTTAGTTTTTTGTCGCATTCCTAAGACAAAAATGTGATAACAATAAATTTACCCCCATTCATTCCGGATGGTGACCCGTTAAACGGTCACCATCCGGAATCAATGGGGGTAAATTTACTCAAATCAAATTTTTGTCTTAGGAATGTGACAAAAACCAAAAAATATTATTGAACTCTAGTCTCCATGGCATGAGTAATCAATAGAAAAAAAAGTCATTTTGGGGGTGAACTACTCCTTTAATGTGTGTTTTCAGATATTTAACCACTTGAACCGACAATACTTAATAAACTTGACCTTTCACTGTACTTAGTCTGCTCTTTTTCCCCTCCAAAGCTCTTTGCCGAAAATAGCTGATCTACAAGCTCGTAGATCTGCTATTTTTGGCTCTGTGTATGAACGCTAGGGTTCAAGTGATTACTATAAAAAAGGGGGAAAAAAAACAAGTTTCTATCCACTTTCTAACCACACTAACAGAATCCATATATGGCCAAGACAGATGGTGCGACCTAGGTCGCTTTTCGCCCTTAGGCGTCCTACTGGTGTTAATGTCCTCACAATTATAGTACACAACCTTGTGTGTGTTACTTTGAGCTCTCCCGCAGTATGACTGAAACAAACAACAGCAATCAAGTATACCTGTTTTGTTTGACATTTGAATCGATTTGACTGTGTCTCCAACACGACTCATTGTGTGTGTGTATTTGCGTGTGTGCGTGCGCGTGTGTGTGTGTGTGTGTGTGTGGTCTTCCCAGGTGACCATGCCTCACCAGTGGTTGGAGGGCAACCTGCCGGTCAACGCCAAGTGCGTGGTGTGCGACAAGAACTGTGGCAGCGTGCGGCGGCTGCAGGACTGGCGCTGCCTGTGGTGCAAGGACATCGTAAGTCACACTCTCGTCAGCCTGTCCAGGAGAGTTACCAGATGTCTCAGCGTGAGACATGCCACCGAAATGTGACATGCCGACGACTTAATGATAATTTATTTTTGATGAATTTATTTGTATGGCGCTTCTCTAAACCGGTGGTTCTCAACCTTTTCAGGCCACGACCCACACAATAATCATATTTTACACCCTGACGAGCACTAAGAGTTGAGGCATTACATTATGTATAACACAGTTCTATTGTGAAAATAGCAGATCTACATGCTCCCAACGCCTCGCGTTGCGAGGCGTTGTGAGGCGTTGTGAGCATGTAGATCTACAATTTCTGCCTCTAATATTTGGCCAATGTTTAATTTGTCATTTTAGAGGTATTAAAAAGTCCTTAAATTGTCACTTTTGAAATGTGCATATACTCTCTATACACTTAACCTTTACATTGGTTTGTTTACTGTTGAGTGAGAAAACAATGTTGCACATTAAGCTAATCATCTTATGTATTATCAACAGCATAAACGATACACAGCTGTAGAAGTGCCGATTAAAGGCAGGTAGCCCTAAGGAAAACACTTGACATACAGTCTCTGTCATTCCATCACTCTGTGTTTGTCTGTCCGTCCATCCGTCTGTCCGTCCGTCCGTCCGTCCGTCCGTCCGCCCTTGTGTCACATAGCGAGTCTGTCTGTCTGTCTGTCTGTCTGTCTGTCTGTCTGTTTGTCTGTCTGTCAGTTTCCAGGCAGGGAATCTAACTCTTCCTATAATTTCTGAGAAAGATAGAGACTGGTGCAGAATTTCTGAAAGCATAACATCCCATATTTAGTTCTCACAGTGGGGAACATGATCTGAGGTATAATTGTGTGATCTGCAGACTGCAGTGCCCACATGGCTGAATGAGTAATGTGCTTATGTAAGTCGGTAGCTGTCCCAGTATAGCCTTTGTGCACAAATACCAACGGAACTGTCTTCTAAAACCTGAAATCCTTAAACCAGTGCAGGCCCGAATTCATTTCTACTTGCAAAAAAATAGAAAATAAACCTTTCAGATGGTCTGGTAGGAATCCTATTCAGACGAAAATGTAATGTTAAAAAAAGTAAGTTTTTTAGACATAAATCATAAATCATGCTCTAATTTACATTTCGGAATATTGTTCCCAATAATAACATACGTACATGTTCTAGACATTCTAATGATCACCAAACGACACAATAAGCCGGCGAATTTCTTTATTACTATTTACAGTAGCCCCCTTAAGTCATATCTGCCCATGAAGAATTGTGGTGCATCTTGGGAATGGGCTTGTTGTGTCTAAAAAGACATATTTAGCCACTTGTACGCATGCCCCCAAACACTGAAATCAAAGTCATTAAAATCGCTAAAACGATAGAAAGCAGTACATTTTCTCTAATTACAATCTAAAATATGAACCCTTGTTGTAAAAAAAAAACAAAGTTGACCTTTAAATGTGTTCTGTAAATAAAGTGTGTTGATTGGAATGGTAACAGACACATATGCTACAAATGCTAGCACACACCCACCCACGCACCCACGCACGCACGCACGCACACACACACACACACACACACACACACACACACACACACACACACACTATGGAATGTGAGTGGTATTTGTAAAGGTTATAGAAGTGATATTCCGGGGGGATTCGCGGGGGTGGACTGACCTTTCTGCCTCCGGCGAAACGCAGCAATGCTATGGAGATCTCTGACTCTGTGTGTGTGTGTGTGTGTGTGTGTGTGTGTGTGTGTGTGTGTGTGTGTGTGTGTGTGTGTGTGTGTGCGTGTGCGTGCGCGCGTGTGTGTGTGTGTGTGTGTGTGTGTGCAGGTCCACGGCAGCTGTAAAGAGCAGATGGGGAAGGTGTGTCCATTGGGCCAGTGCCGCGTGTCAATCATCCCTCCCACCGCACTCAACATTATCGACTCAGATGGTGAGAGACACGCACACGCACACACACACACACACACACACACACACACACACACACACACACACACACACACACACACACACACACACACACGCATGCGCGCGTGCGTATCGTTGATATCGGGCAGAAACCTCGTCCCACCCTAATTTACAGTACATAATAAGACAGAATAAAGCCATAATAAGAAATAATGTGTTTGTAATTAGAAATGATTGCGACCGTCAGGTCGCAGTTACAGTACTCTCAAAACCTCCACCGGCAACCACCGGCTGTCAGTCAGTCATGTCACATCACGCTTTTCCCCTACTCATCTCCGCCACCGTTGCCCATATCCATGCCAAACTTTGCACACACACTCCTTGGCTGCCAAACCACTACCTCCACCCCTCATTTCTCACATGCCCCTCATGTAGCGCCACCATGAGGCAGATTCTAGCAAAACACATTTTTGGACACTGCTCCTACAGATTTTGGCCTAAAATCATGCAAAGCGGTACACAGTATCTCTACAGTCATGTCATCAACATGGATCTGTCCCATTTCCCATATTCCCTCCTGATTGCCTACCATTGCCTTCTAAAGTTTGTGTATGCGACCTGACGGTCGCTTCTCTCCCGATTAGGGAGTCTTACTGGTATGTTTTCATTAGACAGAAACAAACACAGTTATATTACCCTTACATTATGTTCTAATCATTTAACACAGATCTTCTCAGGGTGGGCAACCTCTTTCATACTGTATGTCCAGTTTGAGACAGAGACAAATATCAATTGCTGGATATCTAGAGACGCTCTGGAAGAAGTCGCTGAGCGCTATAATCGCAGCCAGATCTTCTCGCAGTGCTTTTCACACAAAACAAGCAAAACCTCGGCGAGCAGCCTGATCTTGCAGCAGATCGTCGTTTTTGTGGTCGGCGACCGCACAATCGGCTCAAAAAGTCGGGCAGCGTGTTTGAGCCCTTATTCGATTTCTAATTAGAACATAATGTAGGGATAATTGAGGTATAACTGTGTTTGTTTCTGTCTAATAAAAACATATTATTTCTAATTACAAACACATTATTTCTTATTATGGCTTTATTCTGTCTTATTCTGTACTGTGAATCAGGGGGGGACCGTTTTAACTTTGTGTTTTTTCGTAAATTAGCGTCCTACTTGATCATACTACAGCGACACACAAAAGCATCACAAGTAGCAGATCGGCAAGCTCGAAATGCCGTCCATCTGCTACTTTGTTCTTTGAATTTGAATCCAAAACAAGCAACCGTGTTGGAAATATGAGGTTTCAAAAATTAATTTCACAGCTGTACAAATAATGCCCAACACTCATCCACCCCGATGAATTCATAATCTTTTGTTTGTATCCAAATGTCACAGAATGCCACTTGGTTCCGCGTGCACTAGTCTACTCTGACTCAAACGCTTAAGAAGATTAACTCATTCGTAGTTTACGGCCGTAAAGCCCGTTAATTTCTCTATGTCTTTCACTGCCGGCTTCTCCTACCTGTTAACGTGGGCGCTCGTCCAGTTCCCATCGTGCGTGATCGTGATCGTGCTATGCATCGTGTGTTCGCGTATTCCATCAGCTTCTCAAATCCGTTGAAACTTTTTCAATTGATCAATAAGTTCTCCATCTGTAAGCCGCGGAGTTCAGATAGAAAGTTAACGGGCCAAAATAGAGGACGGACTTCCGCTTCCGGTTCAGGGACTCCAATGTTAAAGTTGTCCGCTCAATAATGTGTCCGTGTGAAACCGATCACGGAGCATTAGTTCCGGCCTATTTTAGTTGCGCTTCGATAAAAAAATGTTTTTTAATTCATTTTTATTACATTTACGGGCTCTACGGGCATGGCAGAGAAGGGGTACAAAGGGGTATTTTGATGGCAGAGTTTGAGTTAAGTCGAGACAGTAAAAGCAGTTTGCTTTAGAGTTTTTTTGTACCAGCTCCTGGAAGGCCGAATGACTATTTTGCGCTATCCCTGATTCGACCACATAAAATTGTGTCACATCACTCAGAAACTTGAGGCATGTTTTCACTACAGTTCCGGAATTTTTCCTGCAAAATAATTAGCATAATAATTTTCAACCTGCCGGGAGTTTTGTTTTTTGGGTGTTTTCACATGAGCAAAAATGCAGGCATTGCCATAAAATACATCGTTTTCACTAAAACCATTGTCACGGTATAAGTCCGTGTTGCCAGACTTTGCGAGAGAAATAAGCAACCAGGTGTACGAAAATAAACCCAAAAAGTGATATTATCTAGGCCACAAGAGCACTTTAAAACTAAACGCATCGCCGCATCAGCTACTTGAAAAGTGATCTAGAAGCTTACAACAAATAAAACGCAACCAGAAACGATCAAATTATATATAAGCAACTTTACGGAAATCAAGCCCATAGTCGCTTATAAGTAGCAGGCATGGCAACACGCCATACAGTCTCACTGCTTGTTGAGCAGCCGTAACGGGTGCTTCGAGTCTTCGCTTCTGTCTTTCTTTTTCTCTCTCACCCGGCCTGAACGGTTCCTGAACCCTTCAAATGGATTTAACAAGTTACAAGACATATTCTTCATGCAAAAACACATAAGGTTCAGAAAGGATCGCTGCATGATGCAACGTGTTGCACTTGTGGGCTTGTAGATTATTAGCTGTGTTTTTTTTTTCTTCACGTGGCACCATAAACGATGGATGACCAGAGAAAGAAATAGACTTCTGCTGTGTTTGTCAATGCGATTCTAGCCTAAATAATTAATCCCCTATACAAGGTGAAGCTGTAGACCTACTTTATTTCTATATATTCCTTTACATTCAGGTCGTTTTCAATCCCAGATACAATGTTTTAAACTGTTAACTGGCTCCTTTCATGCACCTGGTTGTAAAAAAAACGGCAAATTCGCGGCATGCGTTTCACTGGAGGGAAATGTGTATTGTCACGGTACTTTCAGCGAAAATTACTAGGTATTTTCACGTCACGTTTGGGGCACCAAAACTTCCGGCACACAAAATAGGTGGCCGTTTTCACATGGCGTGAATTTCAAAATTGACGTAATTTTGGAAAAAACTTCCAGAAGTTTTGCTCTATGAAAACGGGGCTTTGGACTTAGTGTTTTGTTTTTTGTAGAACTACCGTGAGAGAGAAAAGGCAGAGAAGCCAGTGCGAAATCAGATTTATTTTAATCTGTGTCGTTTTAGATCTTGGCTATACTGTAGCAACATACTTCTTCTTTTTTAGGATTTAGAATAGTGGTTTAGAACAGAAGTTCTAAAAAAAAGAAAAAAAGAAATAAAATATGATTATTTGGGGGGTCGCGTCCTGAAAAGTTCAAGGTTGTACTTTATTGTTACGTCTTTTGTACAGGTATATAAGAGTAAAACATATTTTTGTTTGGCTTCCTTCAGACAATGCAGTGGTATAATAACAGCAAACAATACAATAAAAGCAACATCTAAAAGGATAATAATAATAATAATGATAATGGCATAGAAAAGAAAGAGAGTGCTAAAGGCAAAATAGCAAATAGAATGAAAAAAGCATCCTCAACTGTACGGCTAAAAAAGGTGGAGAACCACTGAGTTAACACTTATGTTGCTATCAAATAAATCTCTTTGAAGGTCCAAGTTGCCATGGTCTCCATAGACTTCCATGTAATTCATAGTGCACGGATCATGCACGCCCATGCCTAATCATGCACCACCTTTGTGCACGCTGTTCACAGCTTCCAAACAAAAGAAATCAGCTTGGAAATCCGTTCAGGAATTCATGAGATAGCAGCCATTATGTCTTCTTCAAATGTAAACAAACATGGCTGCCATGTTTGAAAGATGGGGTTGGTGCATAGAGTATATATAAAATAGAGAGCGGACCGGCCCCGCCCCCACTATCATTTCAATGCAAGTGCTCAGTGGCGTTTTGAAGCAACGGCTACATGCTAGCATGTAGCTAATCCAGGTGCATTCTGGGGGAAATTGGCCACTACCTAGTGGCCAAAAATGACGTCACGCTGCTCTCCGCTCAGAGGAAGGATTGTCTGGAGTGGAGGGGGCGGGGCCAAAATGCGCGTTTAGGCTGCAGTTCCAACTTTGGCCACCATCGGGGTTGCTTCAAATCTAGCCCTGGGTTCTGGGGGCTTGGGTTGGTGCCTAATACATTTTTTGAGGTCCAAAAAAAAGAATTTTTGAAAAAAAAAACGCCCCAAACTCGGGAAACTCGGGGTTGGCCCAGGGGGGTACCAATACAAACTCGGGAAACTCGGGGTTGGCACCAGACAGGTTAATGGGTCAAATCGTTCTTGTTCTCTTTGCGTACAGGCTTCTGGAAGGCCACCTCGGCGTCGTGCTCCAGTCCCCTGCTGGTCCTGGTCAACTCTAAGAGCGGAGACAACCAGGGGGTCAAGTTCCTCCGCAAGTTCAAGCAGCTCCTCAACCCCGCGCAGGTGTTTGACCTGATGAACGGAGGACCACAGCTGGGGTAGCTCATCTCTCTCTCATGTACATCTTTGGCACTGGTGGAACAATTCATGGGTTGCATTTGTAGTCCTACACCAGCCATTTTGAGGACCAACACAGGTGTTTTGATTAACGTAGAACATTGGTTCTATGCCAATCAGACAAATTGAACACCTGTGTTGGTCCTCACTATGGCCGGCTTAGGACTACAAATGCAAACCATGAATAACTGACATTTTTTACTTGAGTAAAAGTATCTATACTGCAATGTAGAAATACCCTGTTACAAGTAAAAGTCCAGAATTCAAAATGAACTTGAGTAAAAGTACGAAAGTATCGGCATCAAAATGTACTCAAAGCACCAAAAGTAAAAGTACAACATGTTTGAAAATAGCCGATCTACAAGCTCAGCTTGTAGATCGGCTATTTTCAAATGGCCACGGTATAAAATCAGGCTAAAGTGGTTTATGTACGGTATGTTTTATGATATTATAATTTATATCTGCAAAGTAGCTAGTAGAAGAATCCTTCAGCAAGAATTGCATGGTTTCCTTCGCCATTGCTATACAAATGTGTGTGTGTGTGTGTGTGTGTGTGTGTGTGTGTGTGTGTGTGTGTGTGTGTGTGTGTGTGTGTGTGTGTGTGTGTGAATGTAATGCACAATCATAGTGAAGTGCCTTGGAAAAAGGACAACTTTTTAAATGCACTGTTTACCAATACTTTTCAATGGGAATGGAACAGTTTGTTGCTATTCCCGCAAAAAACAATGCTCCTTTCCCATTGAAAAGCATTCCCCCCCTTCCCCCCTGTGTGTGTGTGTGTGTGTGTGTGTGCATGTGCGTGTGTGTGCCTGGTCTGGCCTGAACAACAGCGCCCCTCCCTTAACATGTGTGGTCAGAAAAGGTTACTGCAGGCTACAGACAGACAGACAGACAGACAGACAGACAGACAGACAGACAGACAGACCCACACACACGGCCACGTATAGGAGCGTTGTGACCACCGCTCAAAAAAAGAGAAAAAAAGGAAAAAAATACAAAATACAAAAAGGGTCACAAATCTATGCTTGGGAAAGACTGTGTTAGATACCTCACATACCGGTATGTACTGTCTATCTCACTGTGTAACCAGAGGCTTCAATTACCTTGGCTACAGGGGAAAAAAATTAAATGTACTTAAATAAATTCATCATGCCATGTTGCTAAGGTATGGCAACATGACTGGCCATGTTGCCATACCTTAGTTTTTACCGAACTGACGCCACTGTGTGTAACATACAGTATCTCCTTTCCTCTCCATCCCTCCTCCTCCTCTCTCTCTCTCTCTCTCTCTCTCTCTCTCTCTCTCTCTCTCTCTCTCTCTCTCTCTCTCTCTCCCTCTCTCTCCCCCAGGCTGCGTCTGTTCCAGAAGTTTGTGACGTTTCGTATCCTGGTGTGCGGGGGAGACGGCAGCGTGGGCTGGGTGCTCTCGGAGCTCGACAAACTCAACCTCCATAAACAGGTATGGGGACGGGCAGGGGCGTCGCAGTTACCAGGGCCCAAGGTGGAGGGGGCCCTAATTATTTTATACTTTAGCTATTGAAAAATAGCAGATATACAAGCTCACAGCGCGGCACCGAGTGCCGCGCTGCGAGCTTGTAGATCTGCTATTTTTGAAAAGTCGTGAATTTGTGCAAATCTTTGAATATATGTATTCTTTAAGCGAACATTTGCTTCTGGGAGGGTCCCTGGCCAAATATCATTTTAGGGGTCCTTCACATGAAAAAGTTTGAGCACCACTGACATAGAAACATAGGTTGTTCAAAAAACCATAGAAGGATTTGAAATATTCAAAGACTTTTTCAAAGACATTTTCAAAAATAGCAGATATACAAGCTCACAGCCCGGCACTTCGTGCAGCCCTGTGAGCGTGTATATCTAGTTAAAGCACAAAATAATGCGTTCCCAGTCTAAATGGGTTAAACCCCCTCCCCCTATGAAGAACATTCATGGGGGGCCCGCATGAATCCTTGTACCCAGGGCCCAGGATTTGGTTTGACACCCCTGGGTATAGGGACGGGTGAGACAAAGAGGGAGGGAGGGAAGGATAGGGAAAGGTTTGGGCGAAGGGTAGGAGAGGAAGGGGATGATGGAGAAGAGATGGAGATAAAAGACTGAGAGATTTGAAGACTTTGTTTGTCACCTTAATACCCAGTTTATCTCAATGGTTTTAGGTACTACTATTAGCAAAATTCATTCAGTAGTATATTCCCACTTTTTTGGCTCGGGGCACCCCTATGAATATTCTTTTCATCCGAGGCACCTCTACATTATATTCATAATGTTCAATCCCAGCACCTTATATTTATAGCATATTTTAGTGATTATGTTGTGAGGAAAACGAGATAATAGCCATTTTGGTTAGAACTGACTGAAAATAACTTTGTACTTCAAGTTTAAAATGATACTAAATATATTTTTAAATGTCCAAATAAATTCAAATATTATCAAATTATCTTGGACTGCCGTCACGGCACCCCAGGGTGCCCCTTCACCCATTTTGAAAACCCCTGGTATAAAGCATAGTGGTGGGCATTTACTGGTGCCACAAAAAATCTCCCATTAATTTTCCCCATGTACATGGGCAACTGGCGGCATGCTCTATAAAGTCTTACTCTATAAAGTTGGGAGAGAACTGTAGTATGTTGCCTATAATAGAATAATAGATACCTATTTCCTCCTGCGAGGGAAATTCAGTATTTGCAGCCCAACCCAGCTGATTTGTTGTCTAAAAGGAGCACATAAGCAATTAGGGGTTAGGAGTCTTGCTCAGGGACACACATCGACATTGCTACCTGGCCTGGAATCGAACCTTGGACATCCAGGGGCTCTGGTTCCCCAGGCGGGCTCCCTAACCATTCAACTATGCCGCCCCTAAATCAGTATTTTGGTGCCATGGTAGCACTGCTCATACAAAACTCAAAGGCAGGTAAACATGACTTGGGCAAAATGAGTCACCTAGATGACTCAGATTTTCATGTTTCATGTTTTCCTTTCCTAAAAACCTGAAACGTACGCCTTGGCCAATTATGCTATGAGGCTAATGATATACTGTAGGTGATGAGGGGGCACTCGGTGCGTCTTGCGGTCATGGGCAATTCATAAATGCGTGGCAATCATAGATAGTAGTCTGTAAAAAACAAAGTGATGGGTGAAGAGGGAATTGCAAAATAACCCATTCAGAACGGATACATTATTGCGTATTATTATTTTATGCTTTAACTATAAAAAAAAAAATAGAAGATCTACAAGCTCACAGTGCACGGCACCGAGTGAGGCGCTGCGAGCTTGTAGATCTGCTACTTTTGAAAAATCGTGAACATTGAATTTTGAGCCGATTTTCCCCCCGATTCTATAAGTGTCCTTCTAAGGTTTTTTGAAAAACCTATGTTTCTATGTCAGCAATCTGGCCAGCCATCGTCAAATGAAAGCTCCTTTTCACTTAACTGGAGCTCAGTTAGTCTGTTCTTGAGAGACTACTATGTCAGTGGTTCTAATACTTTTTCATGTGAAGGACCCCCAAAATCATATGTATCTGGCCACGGACCCCCATCTCAAAATATTTTGTTCCAGGGACCACCCAGAAGCAAAATTTTAGATACAAACGTTCTCTTTAAAAATACATATAGGCCTATTCAAAGATTTGCACACATTTTCACGACTTTTTCAAAAATAGCAGATCTACATGCTCGCAGCGCGGCACTCGGTGCCGCGCTGTGAGCTTGTATATCTGCTATTTTTCAATAGTTAAAGCATTCAATAATCCAAGACTGCACATGACCTGCAAGTAATGGCAGAGACAGAGAGCGAGAGAGAGAGATGGAGAGAGAGAGACGGAGAGGGCGTGCCAATGTAATGTTTTGTCAAATGAATTAAAACTGATTTAATGTCAAGCTCATTTTCAGCTCCCCTTAATCGGTTTCGGTCGCTTAGTGTGACGCGAGGTCAATTGACGTTAAAGCCCACTGCACCTGCTGCCACGTGAAATCAATCCACTTTATGACTGCTTAACTGGCATTCAATTACTCTCTCTCTCACCCTCTCCCTCTCTCGTTTTTCTCTTGACTTTGAGGTAGGGGTAGGCGATATGGTGATAAATATCGCTGAGATGATACAATGTCTCCACGATATGTCTTTTCAGAGATATCGTATATATCGTGATACAATGAGGGAGCCTTGTAAAAAATCCTGTTGAATTGTTAATACAGAGATTCATTGCAGAATTCATTTAAACCTGCTTTTTGGTTTAAATCAGTAGTTCTTTAAAATGTCACAGACTCCCCTTAACTTTGATGTATACAAATGATTGAAACCATCGAGTGCCATGCTGCCAGCTTGTAGGGTTAGTGAAATCGTGAAATCTTTTGGAAATCTTTGAATATATCTTGTGTGTAAAGTGAACATGTGTAACTCAAATATTTGCTTCTGGGGGATCCCTGGAACAAAATATTTTGAGATGGGATTCGGAGGGCCAACGCATATATTCTCGGGGTCCGTGACATTGAACAGTTTGAGCACCACTGATATAGAAACAGAAATGTGTAGGTATTTTTCAGGCCTAAATGGATTAAAAAAATGTTTAATCCGACACATCTGATCTCTCCCTTTCTGTCTCACCTCTCTTTCCGATTCTCCACTCTTTTGGTCTCCCACCTGCTCCTCAACTCTCTCCCTCTCCCTCTCCCTCTCCCTCTCCATCTCTCTTTCTCTCTCTCTCTCTCTCTCTCTCTCTCTCTCTCTCTCTCTCTCTCTCTCTCTCTCTCTCTCTCTCTCTCTCTCTCTCTCTCTCTCTCTCTCTCTCTCTCTCTCTCTCCAGTGTCAGCTGGGCGTGCTTCCCCTGGGTACGGGTAATGACCTGGCGCGGGTGCTGGGCTGGGGCGGGCTGTGCGACGACGACGCCCAACTCCTTCAGATCCTGGAGAAGCTGGAGAGAGCCACCACTAAAATGCTGGACAGGTACCCCAACACGCCACTAAACTACTGTTGATTTCATATCCTACCAGGATAAGGGCAGGTCCACATATCAAGAGCTGTAAGGAGTGGAACGATCTGGGTGGGCACAATGTGAGCTTGTACATCTGCTATTTTAAAATAGTGAACATTTAAATATTTACAGGGACATAATACAGGCATGGAAGTGGACTTCCCAAGCAATATGGAGACGTTTTAATTTTAGAAATCGCTTCATAATTGACTAAGCTATGATCAAATCAAACTGTGGTGTCTTTCTTTGCTTCCTAGATAGCCGCACATCGCTGCGCCGCAACGCGCCGCACTGCGCCGCACTGCGCCGCGAATGTTTCCGTTATTTTTTTGGGTGGTTACAAAAATGAAATGGGTGGCCCTAGGCCTAGTCAGGCCCACCCGTGGCTACGCCGCTGGGAACATCGCTGCCTATAGCAGCATTACTGACGTACCTTTGAACTTTGACACCTGAGCAGCTAATGGGAGTGTCAACAAAGTGACGTTCTTCCTGCATTTAGGTCTGTCCCATTGGTTAGTGCCTATCACTGCAGGGCAGTGTTGATTTTGTCGACAATATGTTGTTGAATGTGTTTTTTTCACTGAAGAAAACTAAACGAAATTAAAACTAAGCTATGATGACTAAGACTAAGACTAAATGTATTGACCATTTCGTCAACAAAATAAAAAGTAGACTAAAACGTTAGGGAGGGACTGGTGGAGAAGAGAGTCATTTTATGTTTGGTTGCTCTCAGGTGTTATAGCAGATCTACAAGCTCACAACACGCTCACAACACGTCGCAACACGTCGCAATCTGCTATTTTCAGCACACAACCAAGTGTAAAATCAGCCATTAGACTTCTCAACCTTTTCAGGCCGTGACCCCCAAAATAATCATATTTTAACTGGGGACCGCCTACCCCTACCGAGCACCAAGAGTTGAGGCATTACATTTTGTATAACACGGTTCTATTGTGAAGAGCATGTAGATCGTCTATTTTCACAATTTGGCCAATGTTTAATTTGTCATTTTAGAGGTATTAAAAAGTTGTTGAATTGTGTTTTTAGAAATGTATAGATACTGTACACTCTATACACTTAAACTTTATGTTGGTCTGTTTACTGTTGAGAGAGAAAACAACAAGTTAATCATCTGGGGACCCCCCAAAATAATTTGAGGACCCCATCTGGGGGTCCCGACCCACAGGTTGAGAACCATTGCTGTAAAGTAACAACGTAATTCATGGGTGACGTGGATGAAAATAGTTATTTACAAGGGTGCTCTGAGCCAAAGATGTCGAAAACCGACTGTTCTACATATTAAACCACAATAAAATCAGTGCAACCCATGAAAACAAAGTGACGTTAGAGAGATGAGCAACGGCAACGTGGCGGTGACTGCTCTTCAATAGGAATGTGAAAGTGCAGCAGTGACACATCAAATCTGTATGTCAGATCTGTATCTCCCAACAACGTTCAACTGCCGCAAATCTACCTTTCCTTCCTTATTTATATGGGCACAGACTGTTTGTTTCTCAATGCACAGAGCCATCTAAAAAAAAATATATTCTGAAGAGTTCATTTTCTTCTGTAATATAAATCAAAAATGTTAAGCTTTCATATATTCTAGATACATTGCGAATGCAGTGAAATATTCAAAACCTTTTTTGTTTTAACCCATTTAGAACGGGTACACATTTTGTGTGTCATTATTTGATGCTTTAACTATTGAAAAATAGCAGATATACAAGCTCACAGCGCGGCACCGAGTGCCGCGCTGCGAGCTTGTAGATCTGCTATTTTTGAAAAATCGTGAAAATTTCAATTTTGACCCGATTCTATAAGTGTCTTTTGAATCCTTCTAAGATTTTTTGAAAAACCTATGTTTCTATGTCAGCAATCTGGCCAGCCATCGTCAAAGAAAAGGTCCTTTTCACTTAACCGGAGCTCAGTTAGTCTGTTATTGAGAGACTACTGTGTCAGTGGTTCTCAAACCTTTTCATGTGAAGGACCCCCAAAATGATATTTATTTGGCCACGGACCCCCATCTCAAAATATCTAGTTCCAGGGACCACCCAGAAGCTAAATTTTAGTTACAGACATTCGCTTTAAAAATACATATATTCAAAGATTTGCACACATTTTCACATTCAAAAATAGCAGATCTACAAGCTCGCAGCGCGGCACTCGGTGCCGCACTGTGAGCTTGTATATCTGCTATTTTTCAATAGTTAAAGCATTCAATAATCCTAGGCCTGAAATTAATATAGAAAATTCAGCTCATGAATATCAAAAGTCAGATCTCAAAATCTAAAACACATTTATAACACATAAATGTCAACCTTCTGAAGTCAGAGTTGCTTGAGTGTGAAGTGTCCACAGTCAGTGATGATTTGGGATGCTATTGCATCTGCATGCTTTTCTAACACACTATTCTATATTTGTTAGATGGCTCTGTACAGACTGAAGTGTACAAATGGATAAAGTCTTTCCCTACACCAGGGGTCTTCAACAGGGGGTCCTCAGAGTTATTACAGGGGGGCCTCCAAATCTTTGTGTGATAGATTTTTTTTCTCCTTTATTTATATTGAACCCTAGTGTCCATATTCTGAGAACTTTAGCCAATAATAGCAGATCTACAAGCTCACAACGCCTTGCGCTGCGAGGCGTTGTGAGCTTGTAGATCGGCTATTTTTGGTGTAGTTGGGAAAAAGAGCAGACTAAGTACTACAGTATATGGAATCTATGAAAAGGTTGTGTGGGGGTCCCAGCTTCAGCTCTCTCTCAACTAAGGGGTCCTTGGCCTGAACACGTTGAAGACCCATGCCCTACACTGTAATATTCTCAGTATTAAAGTAACTCTAAAAGTTACGCTACAGGTCCATTGGGTATAGCCTGGCATAGTCAGCCTATATACTAATGCAGCTAACTAACTGCATTATCATCCCCTCCTTGTTTTAACATGGGTGGATGGTCTATCTGAGTTAGGCTACATGAGGTTCACTTTGAGTTACAGACCCGTCCTCGGACCTGTCGTCAAGAGACTTGTGCCTTAGGTTCTCACAACCTTTCAGATATTATACAGATTTCAGATATGCTCAGGGTCAAAAAATGAGTAAACAAAACGGTGACTGCCTGAACGGCTGTTACCTGTGCTTGTTTAATGTCCAGACTCTTAACACGATAAGCTAGGTTCTGGTTTGTCCTCCAGCGCAACCTGTGATAAGGAAGAAAAGGACACAGGGGTCGTCGGATCGGATTGGCTGTCGCCGTCCCACGGTCCCCTGCCTTGATCCCGTTGGCTGATAAGAACATTTATTTCCTGGTGCTTGACTTTAAGCTGTGTGTGTGTGTGTGTGTGTGTGTGTGTGTGTGTGTGTGTGTGTGTGTGTGTGTGTGTGTGTGTGTGTGTGTGCGTGTGCGTGTGTGTGTGTCCTTCAGGTGGAGTGTGATGACTTACGAGGTGCCAACCAAACACTCACCCAATACCAAGGAGGAAGACTGTATGGATTTCCCTCTCCAGGTACTGTGCTGTAGAGTATTGATCACCTCAAAGGTACCATAGAGCCAGGCTTTCTCTCTCTGATAAGCAAAGTCCTTCAGGTTTTATGTCAAACCTCTTGGTACCCTTATTGGGTATTGAATGCGACTTGCCTTACGTGACTTCTTAACTCATTGACTGCCAAGGCCCGAGTTTCCCGAGTTATTACAGTAGTCCCAGGCTGCCAGAGCCCCAGTTTCCCGAGTTGGAAGCCATTTTGAAAAAAAAATATATATATATATTTTTTTTTTCAATTTTTTTTTTTATAAAAAAATTTCTAAAAATGCCTCAAATGTATTAGGCATGATCGCAATTGTGAAATTGCATGTGTAGCCCCATAACAAACAAACACATCTTTCAAAATGTCAAAAATGGCTGTTTTGTCTGACTTTGAAGGCCTGTAACTCATGAATGCCTGAACGGATTTCCAAGCGGATTTTTTTGTTTGAAAGCTGTTAAAAAGTACTACACATATGATGCATATATGGTGCATGGGCGTGCACGATCCGTGCACTAAAAATTGATCTGTGCACTAGAAATCTAGGATAGTGGCAGTCTGGTACTTGGGGGCCATCTTGAAATGGCATTCAATGAGTTAACACATTAACTGCCAGGGTTAAAACATTGTCTTGGCCCTAGCCAGCGATTCCGAGCTTTTTCGCTAACCTTTGAAAAATCATAGAATATTAACGATCCAAGTGGGGCACGGTGACGGAGTCGGTAGCGATGACGCCTCACAGCTAGAAGGTCCTGGGTTCGATTCCCGCTGGGAATGCTGTGGGCATGTTGCCATACCCTAGGTGGGGTTGGCGAAAGCGCCTTTCTGTGTGGAGTTTGCATGTTCTCCCTGTATCACCTAGGGTAAAAATGTACCCTCACAAAAACATGCAGTAATGCTGGTCTCAATAATGCATCCCCCTGGCCAGCCGGGGCGCCTGATGGAGGGGAAAGGAATTGGTTGGAATAACGTGTTCCTTCCACTCACTATGTCCAGCCAGCGAAACTCCCCCCTGTCGGGTGAAAAGAAGCAACTTGGACTCCTCATGCATAGAAGGAAGCATGTTCCTCTCCCCAGGTTGGCAGAGAGAGTGTAGCGCCCAGGATTACGTTTAGATAATTGGCACTGGGTGAAAAATGGGTTGCAAAATCGTGGGATAAAAATATTATATTAAAGAATAACAATCCACGCACAGATCGCTTTAAAACACGCAGACAGAGCCTGAGAAAGAAAATGTTGAATTCATGTGCTAATAAAAACATATTTAACATATTGTTTTGATGCTGATATCATCTGAACTTCCTATGAACTTCCTTCATAGGAAGTTATATTTAGCACATGCATTCCATACATTCCATACCGTAGGGCTGGATCACACGTGGATAAATGACATCATGCAACGTGAGTTGTCCCCCTTGAGTCAAAGATGTTTTCAAATAAATACAATATTTGAGGTTTGAGTTTTATTGTATTTTATTATAATGGTAGGCATATGAGGCGTATTAGTCAGGGATCCTTTTAAAATGTTTGCTGAACTAAAAAAAAAAGCTTGAAAAAGAGTCCGCTACAAACCCGATAGCACATTTATCGAGTACCCGTTATCAATAAGCTTTGGGCTTATTAAGCTTGTTATCGAGCATAGCGGCCCATGATGTCATGTTTAAACAATCAAGACAAGAGGCGTTCAAGAGATTATTGCAATACTATTCATAATATGAAGCCATTTAACACTTACTGCACACTAATGAATGATTGTTTTAATGATATTTAATGATGCTACTTGTTGCCTTTGTCAATGTCATCTTCATAGATGGTGGTCTGCCACAGACTCAGTCACAACGACTGGCCAATAAAAAAAGCTGCCAGTTCTGTTCAGATTTGTCTTCACATCTTTCCACGAAATAGAAAACGCGTAATAGTGGGCTCGATGAAAGCCCGGCTCAATAAGCACGATCGATAAGGTGCTCACTATCAATAAAAATGTACAAGCTCCATCCCTAATTATGACATGCTATGGGATGCCAGGGATCAAGTGATAAAGATGCATCATGCTTATGTGCATTTCGTTGTCACCTTATGCGATATGAAGATGTACTCGACAGTGGATGACGCGCGTTAACGCGTATCTCTCTCTGTGTCCTTCTCAGGTCCATATCACTCAGTATGCAGACTCGGTCGCGTCCCACCTCACCAAGATCCTGGACTCGGACCAACACAGCGACGTCATCTCCTCTGCCAAGTATGTGTCATACCTGCATTAGGGCTGTCACGATATGACATTTTACATGACGATTAATTGTCACTCAAATAATTGGCGATTAACGATTTAATTGTGTTTTTGACGTTGATAATTACATTTCTGTTTGGCTTGTAGGCTTTGAAGTTGCACATGGCAGATATGACACATAACCTAAATATACAAAGAAATGACTGACATATTTGACAACTTTCTACTTAAAAAAATAACATTGGTAGTGGAAATAGCCGATCTACAAGCTCACAACGCGTCGCGATGCGACGCGTTGTGAGCTTGTAGATCTGCTATTTCCACTATTTCTGAAAATGTTTATCAATGTATGAACATTTTTCAACATTCACGATTATGACGATTATGAACAAATATTTGCGATTATGTCAAATAGTTACGATTAGACGATTATGTAATAATTGTGACAGCCCTAACCTGCATGCTGCGACTCAATCACTGTAGCGGAGGGGAGGGGAGGGAAATTAACCTATTTAGGGTTAGTAAAAAAAAAAAAGAGTTACAAATGTTTGCTTAAAACATACAAATATTCAAACATTTGCACCCATTTTCACGACTTTTCAAAAATAGCAGATCTACAAGCTTGCAACGCGGCACTCGGTGCTGCGCATTGAGCTTGTATATCTGCTATTTTTCAATAGTTAAAGCATTAAATAATTCTAGGCCTAAGAGAGAGGGAGGGGGAGGGGGAGGGAGGGGGAAGGTGTGTGTCTGGACAATGGGTAATTCTTCTCTGGTCTTCTTCCTCAAGGACACCTGTGTGCGTGCGTCACGCACACACAGGGTACAGTGAGTTCAGCGCTGTAAGTGACAGTGACGTGTTAAAGCACCTATTCAAGAAGTCTCCTCGGTGTACATTAGTACATTATTTTGGGGGACACCCGGGACAGGGAGGGGACATTGCAGCAGGCCTTTTCCTGTCTCCTGGGGCACTGTGGGGGTCCGCGGGGTCTCAAGGGTCTGAAGAGGCCTTTCGACAGGGTCACATCATGTAGTTGGTTTTTTTTTCCCGTGCTAATCAGTCTAAAAGCACCAAATTTTGCACAGATGTAGCCGAGGAGGCCAGGACATGCTCTAATGATTTAGCTATGGCACCCAAGTCGGCGACCTTCAGGGTCGCCACATCGGCCAAATCAGGTTGGGCTCCCATTGACTTTCTATACACTGTACTACAGGAGGAAAAATAAATCTGCTTTAAGTAGGATGTGAGGGGTCTAACTAGGGGTTTGTCATGAATTAATCACAAGTTAAAGTTTTAATCAGAGGTTAAGCATTTAATCACCGATTTGCTAAGCAATGCTTAAAATGAAGTGGTGCAACACACCTTGGATTAAAATAATTCCTAGATCAACAAATCCATGATTAACCCTAAACTAAGCTTTATTTAATCCGTCTTGGTGCAAACCGCCCTATATTTACTACTTAATCGTCGTTATGGAGCCAATGGAGATTCAAGCAAATCAGCACCAGCGTGATTTTCGATTAAATGACATAAAACAAATAATCTCGGACGTGGCAGCCTAGACCAACGGGAATATCTCTGGAATCTCGGGTTGGGGCAATACATGAGTTAAGAGTATATTTATATATGATTAAATAAAGGTGTTTAACAAATGGAATGTGTGTGTGTCTCTCCTCCAGGTTTCTGTGTGGGACGGTCAATGACTTTGTGACGGAAGTGGGGAAGGCCTATGAGAAAGCCACGGAGAACAAAGAAGAGGCTGATGCAATGGCTAAAAAGGTAGGTAGGTGGGTGTGTGTGCGTGTGTGTGTGCGTGCGTGCGTGCGTGCGTGCGTGCGTGCGTGCGTGCGTGCGTGCGTGCGCACGCATACGTTCGTGTGTGCATAGTTTGTGTGTTATACAAGATGTTATGTAATGGTGGTCTCTGTAGGTGGATTCAGCAGAGAGATTTAGTGAATGTTAATTCCTCCGCATGCGGAATTCTTCCGCATGTGTCACAGAAACGTAAGTTCGGTAAACCCATCGGAGGTCGTACTCCCTCTTTCCCAGAGGCACTTGCTTTGGCAATGTAAACGTTTGTCTCCCCCCTCTGAGGTGAAAAGAAGCAACTTGGACTCCTCATGCATAGAAGGAAGCACCCCCAGGTTGGCAGAGGGAGTGTAGCGCCCAGGATTACATTAGATAGTTGACACCCTGTGAAAAATGGGTTACAAAATCCTGGGATAAATTTAAAAAAATCAAATAAAAAAAATTATATCAGAAGGACACAGCGGGGGGGGAGTGGTTAGTGCTTCGCCTCACAGCTAGAAGGTGCTGGGTTCGATTCCTGCCGGGGGACGCTGTGAGTGCTGGGGGCGTGTTTCTCCCTCCGCATCATCAGCGCCCACAGCCCCACACCCCAGGTGGGGTTGGTGATAGGCATGGACGGATTAACCCCCACGAGGGCCCCTGGCCTATAATTTTTTAGGGCCCCCCCACCCTCAACGATAACTCCCCCGTCCATCCAGTCACGCACTACCCAGCTCGGATTTTAAGCCATGATGATCATCTGTGGGCCAAGAAAGCACCTGTAGACAACAGAGGAGGGGCCCACCCATTTGATTTTTAATTAATGTATACATTTAATTTGAGTAAGTTATCAATGACCACGCGGCTCAGTTCCCCCAAGGGCCCCTGAGAGCCAAGGGCCCCTGGCAACGGCCCCACCGGCCCAATGGTTAATACAGCCCTGGCGATAGGGCCTTTCTGTGTAGAGTTTACATGTTCTCCCCGTGTCTCCTTGGGTTGGTACCCTCACAAAAACATGCAGTAATCCTGGTCTCAATAATGCCTCCCCCTGGCCAGCCGGGGCGCCTGATGGAGGGTAAAGGAACTGGTTGGAATAACGTGTTCCTTCCACGCGCTACGTCCATCCCGGGGAAATCCCCCCTGTCAGGTGAAAAGAAACAACTTGGACTGCTCATGCACTGAAGGAAGCATGAGGTCAGTCTGTTGTCTCCCCAGGCGTGGCAGAGGGAGAGCAGAGCCCAGGATTACATAGGCAATTGGCACTGGGTGAAAATGGGTTGCAAAATCGTGGGATAAAAACTATATATAATAAAAAAAAAAAGGACACAGCGGGATTATATTTTCTTAGACTTACTGGGAGATTCTATTTAACAGTAGCTCTCTCTCTCTCTCTCTCTCTCTCTCTCTCTCTCTCTCTCTCTCTCTCTCTCTCTCTCTCTCTCTCTCTCTCTCAGTGTGCGTTGCTGAATGAGAAGCTGGACTCCCTGGTCAAGGCTCTGAGCGAGGAAGCAGAGGCACAGGTAACACCACGGATGAGAACCTCCTGCATTGATTAGGGTGTCAACGATACATGACTCACTCAAGTGTGTGAGTCATATCACTGATTGAACCACAATGTCTGAATGACGTAACATAACCGTGCGGAATATTCTCTTATTTCCAGAGAGCATTGAGCTGTCTCATTGCTGTTCTAAATGAATGTGCGTAATGATCATATCAAAGGTTATTTAAGCTGGCCACAAGTTGACGTTGTCAGGCATGTGCACACATACTGTAGACATCAAAGGTTTTTTTTTACTATGGTGAAAGAAATGCAAATGCCCTCTTTTCCATGCCATACCTGAAGGCAGCATCCAAGAGAATTGCCTCGTCCAAACTCTCCTGAACTTGAATGCAGCATCTTATGTTGAAAGAATTGCCCTCTCTGTGTAGAAATCCATGCCGTTACGCCACATCTCCAGTATTGACTTGATAATCGTTAGTTCAGTGTGGTATCAAGCACCGAAAATAGCTGACCTCCAAGCTCTTTTAGAAATGTCAGCCCATGCCTCTCTAACATTCTCTGCACGTCCCTGGACGTTGTTAAACATGTCTTTACACCAATCTCCAATGTGACATTGACAAAGGGTGCGTTTGGAAATGCTCGCCGGGTGTGTGCCCAGTTTTTTGTGAGTACACTGGGTGGTGACGCTGAAGGAGTAGGAAACCTTTCCTGAAAAGCAGCAGTTGCTAAGGTAACGTTGCTATTGAAAGGTAATTTCATTCGTAACATTGGCCTACCTGCTGTTGGTTTACACGTCGATGCGTGTGTAACATTAAAGCCCAAAGGACCAATCAAGTCGTACGCCATTGCTCCCCGCAGAGAAGCGCTCGAGACGCCATGAAAACCAACCAATCGAAACACAGCAGAGACACACCACACTGTCAAAACCCAACTTTTGAGCAGGGTCGGTCAGTGCGTGCATTGAGCACACCCGAGTTGTCGTTCGATTTTTGAACCACAGCGCCGAATAAACGAACGAGAAGAGGGCACACCAGTGTGCTTAGTGTGCATATTTAGCCTAAAAGACTTCAAAAGAGGTAAAAGACGAAGACTAATAGACTAAGTATATATATATATATTTAGTCGACTAGACTAGACTAAAACAATTTCAGAGGACTAAGACAGGACTAAGACTAAGTGGTGTGTTATTCAAAAGACTAAGACTAAAACTTAATCAAAATATGTGTTTTTCTAAATGTAGGAAAAGTGACCCATGAAAATTGGTCCGTGACCCACAAATGCGACTCCAGACGCACTGTTTGTGAATAAACGGGCTGAGTCAGTGTGCCTGTTTTTTTTGTCCTACCATGTAAAAATAAAGTCCTCAAACCCATCTTGACAACGCGTTGAACAGGTGGTGCCAGCGGGCACGCTGCCCGGCCAGGAGGGCGGCGACACGGGGCCCTGCGAGGAGAGCGGCGAGGCGGGCACCGCCGTCAAGACCTACCGCTCCAAGGAGCAGCTGATGCTCAGAGCCAACAGCCTGAAGAAGGCCCTGAGGCAGATCATAGAGCAGGCCGAGAAAGGTACGCACACACGCACGCACGCACGCACGCACGCACGCACGCACGCACGCACTCTCACATACAGGGGTGTCGCACCAAGTTCTGGGCCCTGGGTACAAGGATTCACCGCGTTATGTTGTGCTTTAACTATTGAAAAATAGCAGATATACAAGCTCACAGCGCGGCACCGAGTGCCGCGCTGCGAGCTTGTAGATCTGCTATTTTTGAAAAATCGTTACGTTTTGAAGTTTTTTTTGAAAAACCTATGTTTCGCACACATTTTCACGATTTTTCAAAAATAGCAGATCTACAAGGTCGCAGCGCGGCACTCGTGAGCTTGTATATCTGCTATTTTTCAATAGCTAGAGCATAAAATGTTCCAGATATACGGCAGATCTACAAGCTCGCAGCGTGGCACTAATTGACGTGCCGCGATCTTGTATGTCTTCTGTTTTTGAATAGCCAGTGCTAGAATCAAAACCTTTCACAGATGCTTTTCTGGTTTCCTGGGGAGTGATACAAACTCCAGTGCATGCACACGTGCACACACACGTAATAACCTTGCGTCACCAGGCTTTCTCGGGGGAAAGCCTGGTGATCGTTTACAACAGGCCGTTGATCCGTTCTAGGCGGAAACCACAAGCAGAATAAGCAGCGTTTTTTTTTTTAGGTTCCCCTTGCTTGTTTCCCCAATCCCTATTAAAATGCTTGAGTAGCCTAGTGTAGTCTTGCCAGTCGCTAACAGTTGGACTAAAAGATGCATAAACCAAATGAATTTTCCAAATGCAAAACTACTCCGCATCAAGGAGTTTTTAGGTAGGCCCTAAAAGTATGTCCTTGAGCGCAGGGGAATATTTTGGGTTAAACTGAATCCGGTTTGATAGTACCAGCCAAATTGTAGTCCGTCTAGGACTACAACATGACGTAAAGTGGTCCGACCGGATCAAACCCCGAAAAGTGATGGGACCCTAGGCTACACACGCACACACACTTCTCACCTCTCTGTTCTTACACAATGCACACACTTGTTCTTTCACCTCAGTAATAGGAAATACATCCCGACTCCAGTTGAATTCACTCATTTCCATGGAAAGAGAGTTTGCTAATCCATCCAGTAAAACTGCCAGATCCAGTTTAGGTCTGGTATGTGCACTTCCTGCTGCCACATGCCTCCGTATATGGGCAGACCAACAGGAAGTACCCGAAATAAGTCTGCAATGATACTTACTGGCCTGACTAAAATATCAATTATTTCAGTTGTGTTCCTATCAAAATCCTTTGAGTGATGCACTCTGTCAAATAGACGGTTCTCTAAATGCCATGGAGACTTGAGTTCAATCATATTTTTTTGTATTTGTCGCAAGACACAAAAAATATTATAGTACATTTACTCCCATTGATTACGGATGGGGACCCGGTTCTCTGAACTCAAGATATGATTCGAATCACAATACTAGGTTTATGATAATATTTATTTTAAACATATTTATTTTCCAGAAAAAAGAAAAGGAAATAAAAAGCTTGCCAAGTAGGGATCAGCAATGAGTCCCCAGCTAAATGATAGTATAGGAACGATGATATAGTATAGGAACCAAGTGGCCCCTAATGGGTCTGTAACCCAGAGAGTGCACAATATTCATTTTCCTTTCTTAGATGTAAGATACGTAAGTAACTTTCCTGAACTTGCCATGTGGCCCGTAGGTCAAGAGTTTATATGTTTTTGTCAAAACTATGGCTCCATTTGGTTCCATTTGTACACACTTCCGAGTTATGGTGGTCCTCACAAATAAAACATTTGAGAACCACAATGTACTAGTGCAGTGATACTCAAACTCCGGCCCGTGGGCGGGCAATTTTGACTGGCCCAGCCACCACTGCATCATTAGCCATTTGGTACTGAACAGTCTGATCTATTTTAAGTAGATTGTTTGATTTTATTTGATTTTGCTTAGCCATAACTATCTATTTTCACAAGTTTATGTTCTGTAAAAAGCCATTTGTGTTGAATGTGGGCCAAGTCATGAATAACATTGTGAAGCAATTGAAAGAGAGATGTGCTCAGCTATCTTTAACGTTATCCCACTTGATAGCAGGCAGTCAGATATCGACCCAGACAAATAGCAGACAAATGTACATTAGTTTGTTTTAGTGTTTGTGTGGGATATGCTAATTGTGTAGAATTATTAAAAAGAGAGAAAATTCACCAAATTACTTTGATTACAAATTGTGTCATTAACAGAATATAAGTGGAATTCCAAGCCATAAAAAATGCACATTGCACTACGTTATGTGGAAATAAAGCAAATAAAAGAGAGGAGTTATCAAGTAATGTCATTTTATCAACTGGCCTGTGGCCCTTTGACATTTTTGTAATGTGGCCCACAGGTTCAGAAGTTTGAATATTCCTCTACTAGTGGACTCATGTGGACTAATATGCCTTAGCGTCTTGGTAAATCAGTGTCATACATATTCAGAGGAATATCTGGAGACTTGACATTCAGTAATAGGAACATTCCAATGGTGTGTAAAACAGAAACAAGGCAAAGTCTTTGCCACAGACATGATGAGCCTTGGCAGGGAGGAATTGTGCACCTTTTTATGTAGTCTTGACTTTGGTATGCCTCGGTCAGGGGTGTCACACCAAATCCTGGGCCCTGGGTACAAGGATTCACTGCGGGCCCCCCATGAATGTTCATCATAGGGGGATGGGGGTTTAACCCATTTAGACTGGGAACACATTATTACGCGTTACTTTGTGCTTTAACTATTGAAAAATAGAAGTGAAACTGTGTGCAAATCTTTGAATATTTCAAATCCGTTTTGTGAAAAACCTAGGTTTCTATGTCAGTGGTGCTCAAACTTTTTCATGTGAAGGACCCCCAAAATATGTATTTGGCCACGGACCCCCATCTCAAAATATTTAGTTCCAGGGACCCCCCAGACGCAATTTGAGTTGCAAATGTTCACTTAAAAGATGTGCATACATTTTCACGACTTTTCAAAAATAGCAGATGTACAAGCTCGCGACGCGGCACTCGGTGCCGCGCTGTGAGCTTGTAGATCTGCTATTTTTCAATAGTTAAAGTATAAAATAACGAAGGCCCCTCCGCCGTGGGCCCTAGTAACTCAGTCCCACTTTTACCCCCCTTGTGACACCCCTGGCCTCGACCTGGGATTGAACCCTGAGCTCCCAGACTGAGGACGGACACTCTAACCACTAAGTCCACTGAGCATGGTTTATCCTAGATAACCTGCTGCATTTTACAAATGTTTCTCTCTTTTCCCTTTCAAAACCGTTCCTTTTATCCGCCGCAGTGTCATCATAGCTCACAGCCGCTCGGCTCAACATCTTTATTATTATTATTTTTTTAATAGCCGAGGGCCACGCTGCGAGCTTGTAGACCTGCTACTTTTTTTAAATCGTGAACATGTGTGCAAGTCTTTGAATATTAGGACCCATATTTTTGTCAAGGACCCCCAAAATGACATGTATTTGGCCACGGACCCCCAATCTCAAAATGTGTCGTTCCAGGGAACCCCCAGAAGCAAATATTTGAGTTACAAAAATCAAGATGTTTCAAAAATAACAGATCTACAAGCTTGCTATGAGATTGTATATCTGCTATTTTTCAATAGTCAAAGCATTAGGCCTAAATTTGCTAGTGGTGTAACTATAAACAACTGACAAGACAGTTGACAAGAGTTTTCACAAGCTGGTTTATCCTTGATAACCTGCTGCATTTTCCAAATGTTTCTTTCTTTTCCCTTTCAAAACAGTTTCCTTTATCTATATCCGCCACGGTGTCATCATAGCTCACAGCCGCTCGGCTCAACATCTTTTTTTATGCGTTTCGAGACACAATACAATACAATGTTTGTGCAACTTAGGGGGGAATCTTTTTGAAAAGCTGTCTGCTGCTACAGTAAATACCGTACGGGAACCGGGGGATGTGATTGTCTATGTACCCGGGTTGTTTGCTAGCTTTTTCTCTACTCTACTCTCCCTGCCTGTGTGCTAGTATGTCTCCACCTTTTTAATCCCCCCTTCTTTCTCTCTCTCTCTCTCTCTCTCTCTCTCTCTCTCTCTCTCTCTCTCTCTCTCTCTCTCTTTGTGTAATAAACTCACCATTGCAATTAGAACTGCAGACTCACTCCCTTGCTTCCACTGTGGTCTGAAGACACCTCTTCAGAATCCATAGCATTTACGAGATGTCGGAACAATGCCATGGCACCCACCCACTTGCCTACCCTCAATGGCTACCTGTCATTAGGTTGCATCTTTTATATAGACCGATCAAGGCCATTTTTGACTTGGCACAGATGATTGATGTTTTTGATTGTTTTTGATTTTATGGATTTTATTTAATAGGTTCTGGGTTCTGCCTAAATTGTAATCTCTCTCTCTCTCTCTCTCTCTCTCTCTCTCTCTCTCTCAGTGGTGGATGAGCAGAACCGTCACACTCAGGTCCAGAGGATGTCTTCCTGCTCCTCCATGAAGAGGGAGAACAGCGACGAGAGAGACTCGGAGCCACGTCAGTTAACACTCCTTACAAAACACATTCATTACAGATTTTGTAACCCATTTTTTCACCCAGTGCCAATTGCCTAAGCTGTAATCCTGGGTCTCTGCTCTCCCTCTGCCAACCTGGCGAGGGCCCCGAACTGAGCTCATGCTTCCTTCAGTGCATGAGGAGTGAGCACGTCGCTTCTTATCACCTGACAAGGGGGAGTTTCCCCGCTAGGACGTAGCGGGTGTCGCTCTCCATTCCGACATGTCGCCACTCCGAAATTGACTTCTTATTGTCGTAGTGGCGACACTTCCATAGAGGTTAAGTTTAGGGTAAGGGTTACAGATAGGGTTAGGGTCGGAATATAGACATGTTGGAAAGGAGACATGTTGGAGTGGCGGGGTGCGGACGTAGCGTGTGGAAGGAACAAGTTATTCCAACCAGTTCCTCTCCCCCTCCATCAGGCGCCCCGGCTGGCCAGGGGGAGGCATTATAGAGACCGTCATTACTGCATGTTTTTTTTTACCTACCAGTGTTATGGTTCCTATCGCTATAGTTAAAAGCCTGGTTTCAATGGTCCCATTTATGTTATAATTGATGTTATAGCAGGGTATGCTGTAGGAGGAGTGATGATTCTTCTTTGTGTGCTTTATTTTCGGCAGGCTCAACACATTTACCCAAGTATCCCTGCGGTTGCACGTGACCGTTGGCAACCAATAGCATTCCTTGGGTACCATTAAAAAAATGATGAAAAAAAGTTTCTAGTTGTGAGGCGACAGTGCTACCGATAGCGCCACCGTGCCCCTCTGAATGTCATTTCTAGTCTGCACCACTCGTTCACAGATCACACTCCAACACATCTGCAGTCTTTCTGAGAGCTGAGCTAGTAATAATAATAATAGTCGTTATTGTGCCCTCAGGGATATTCATCTTCATAGTAAAAAGAAATCTGAAAGCTGAAAACAACAGTCCTCATTACACAAAGAACCATCATATCAGCAAGGCAGTTTGTTTATTGCAGCAATGGCCTCAAGGGACACAACTCCTACTAAAACACTGACGACAGTGTCATTTGCTATTGCGAGTGATACTCGTGCAATGGCTTTGTTGTTCATATCTGAAAGTGTGTGTGGAAAGTCCGATAATCTGTGAGGCAACATGGAGCTAGTGGAGTCTTTGAGGACGTTACTGTGTATGGGCATACTGTATAGTACAGTGATGGAACAACCCAACAGTAAACAGTAATCACTTAAAACTACAGTAAAGATATATATCATACATAGGCCACATGTGGCCCCCACCCTCACTTAGTGTGGCCAGCAGGTTAATATCGGAATACTGATATATTATTGATTCCAGCTGTTTCAATTCCAAAACATGACCCGCTTTAATTACTTCAGTCTGTATTAGTAGCTTAATGACAAGTATTACTTTTTTTGTATTTTTTGCTTGTAGATCTGCTATTTTTGAAAAAACTTGAAAATGTGTGCAAGTCTTTGAATATTAGGACCCTGATTTATGTCAAGGACCCCCAAAATCACATGTATTTGGCCGCGGACGCCCAATCTCAAAATATGTTGTTCCAGGGACCCCCCAGAAGCAAATATTTCAGTTACAAATGTTCGCTTTTAAAAAAAGATATGTTCAAAGACTTGCAAAAAAATATATAGGTTTTTCAAAAATAGCAGATCTACAAGCTCGCAGCGCGGCACTCGGTGCCGCGCTGTGAGCTTGTATATCTGCTATTTTTCAACAGTTAAAGCATTAAATAATTATAGGCCTTAATTAGCTAGTAACTGTAAACAACTGACAGACTTGACAAGAGTTTTCACGTCTCTTAGCAACACGGCAACACCGTACTTGATATCATAGTCTTTCAGTATATTGCACAAAACCCACTAATCTTGTGCATTGTTTGCAGTGGTGTGTACTTGACAAGGAAGAAACAAAAGAGCTGTTGTTATTTTGAAGTGGTGTCCATTACCTTCCCCTATCCTTTCTGACATGTGTGTTTCTGCTCCGTTTACCCACAATGCCGTTCCCCAGGTTCGGGGAACCTAAGCCCCGCCTCCACCATTGTCCTGGAGAAACCGGAGAGCATCAACACTGTCATCTACGACGAGGACGCTGTGTAAGTGTGTGTGTGTGTGTGTGTGTGTGTGTGTGTGTGTGTGTGTGTGTGTGTGTGTGTGTGTGTGTGTGTGTGTGTGTGTGTGTGTGTGTGTGTGTGTGTGTGTGTGTGTGTGTGTGTGTGTGTGTGTGTGTGTGTGTGTGTGTGTGTCTGTGTGTGTGTGTAAAGCACTTACTGTAGAATAGATTCTCACTAGGGATGGGACGATACGAAAATGTCATTTCACGATTATATGACCAAATAAATAACGATTTACGATATTATCGCGATAATCAACATATCCCCAACATCCATTATCCTGGGGGCGGAACATTTGCCAAAAAATGGCCGATCTACAAGCTCACAACGCGTCGCGTTGCGACGCGTTGTGAGCTTGCAGATCGGCTATTTTTTTGCTCAGAAGACCCCTGCTCTAGAACAGTGGTTCTCAACCTGCGGGTCGGGACCCGTCCCCAAATTATTTTGGGAGGTCCCCAGATTTTCTCACTCAACAGTAAACAAACCAACATAAAGTTTAAGTGTATAGAGGGTATCTGCCCATTTCTAAAGTGACAATTTAAGGACTTTTTAGTACCTCTAAAATTACAAATTAAACACTGGCCAAATAGTCAAATATTCAAGGCAGAAATTGTGAACATAGCCAATCTACATGCTCCCAACGCCTCTCGAGGCGTGCGCATGTAGATCTGCTATTTTCACAATAGAACCGTGTTATACAAAATGTAACGCCTTAATGCTCATCAGGGTGGGGTGTCCCCAGTTAAAGTATGATTATTTTGGGGTCATGGCCTGAGAAGGTTGCCTTCCAACATTAACCCGTAGAGTGTTTGTTCTTCTCCTTCCAGACAATGCTCAGAGAAGTGTGTGATGAACAACTACTTTGGCATCGGTCTGGACGCCAAGATCTCCTTGGAGTTCAACAACAAGAGAGACGAGCACCCCAAGAAATGCAGGTACGGAGACACGAGTCAACTAGTCTCACATGGCCAGACGGTTGCTTCACAAAATGTGCTAATGCTCCCGTCTTACAGTCTGGGAGACGGAAGTTGTGATTGAGTATTTGGCTTGAGAAGCGACTTGGTGAGAACCAGACCTGTTTAATAAAGAGAGACACTTACGTCGACTTCCATTGTAAGCGTGAAAAGCGGACGTGGCGTCACTATTTAGCCTACTGGAGTCATTTAGCCTACTGGAGTCTGGTGATATTCCTGCTGCTCTTCAGCCTCGTCCAACTCCATTGTAACCAAGGCATTTTCACCCGCTCGTAAGTAGAATAAATCACGTCTTTTCCGCCTTTTAACGCATTCATGGGCCTCTCCAAGTTAATTTAAGTCAATTTTAAAGGCACATTTCTTACATTAAACATTAACAAGAGCTGATTACGTGAAATAATAATGTTGTCTACCTTGGAGAGGCCCGTGAATGCATTAAAAGTGTGAAAAAGACGTGATTTAGTCTACTTACCAGCGAGTGAAATACAATGTAGGTGGACGGGGCTGAAGAGCTGTAGGAATGTCACCAGGCTCCAGCGACGCCACTTCCGGTCTGCGGTGAGATCAAAGCGTGACATTACTCTCCTCCCCTATACTACTCTGGTGAGAACAGACTACAGCCCCTAATATTAAGTTAGGAAGTAGTTCGGCAAAGGAACCTGTGACAGCTCCCTGTTTTGTTTAGATTACATGCGAGTAAGTAACTAAGTATCTAGTAACTAAAGATTGTTTTGGGGATCTTTTTTTATACGTCGATGAATTGAATACCAAGGATCCCAATGGGAAGCAAGACCGCAATGGACATGTTTGGTCTCATCCTTTTTAGACCATGTGTTTGACTGTACTTGTGCTGTTTTACATTCTGTCTAATGAAATATTACTTGTGCTGTTTTACATTCTGTCTAATGAAATATTCAATCAATCAATCAATCAATCAACTAATCACCAGTTAAAAAACAATGCCATAGATTCTATGGAGCAACAGTTGTATACTGATTATAACATGCTCTCTCTCTCTCTCTCTCTCTCTCTCTCTCTCTCTCTCTCTCTCTCTCTCTCTGTGTGTGTGTCTCTGCAGTAGTCGTACAAAGAACATGATGTGGTATGGAGTGTTGGGAACTAAAGAGCTGGTGCAGAAAACATACAAGAACCTGGAACAGAGAGTTCAACTGGAGGTCAGCGCGCGCACACACACACGCACGCACGCACGCACGCACGCACGCACGCACGCACGCACGCACGCACGCACGCACGCACGCACGCACGCACGCACGCACGCACGCACGCACGCACGCACACACACACACACACACACACACACACACACACACACACACACACACACACACACACACAGGACGCACAAGCGTTTTGCAATGCAAATTGATTTTATGGAAACTAAGTGTGTGTGCCTTGTATTTGGCAATTGAGGGAAATGAAAAAGAGGGGTCTAATTACCTTTCCATTCCATATAGCGACTCTTGGTCTATCGATAAATGTGTGTAATCTCAGTGTTCATGTCAAGGTGCAGGTTTGTCCATATGTGTTGAAATATAATGTCCATGTATTTGCTAGATAATCACAGCATTTACTTCCACAATAATAGATTTTTTTTACAAGTTTTACACAGATTTCATTTCTTTGTTAAAATAGTTACTATATCGATTTCAAATCATTGAATCGAATCACATCGTATCGCCATGAATGAACTAATATCGTCCATGTATCGTATCGTCAACCATGTATCGTGATGCGTATCGTATCGCTGTTAAAATGTATCGTTACACCCCTAATTAGTAACACCTCCCTCTGTCTGTGTGCAGTGTGACGGGGTGGCCATGTCTCTCCCCAGCCTCCAGGGTCTGGCGGTTCTCAACATCGCCAGCTACGCCGGTGGCATCAACTTCTGGGGAGGAACCAAGGAGGATAATGTGAGTCAATGTCACGCACGCACACGCACACCGGCTTTTCTGTGTTCCTACGACTCCAGTGACGAGTGTTGAGTGTCTGGGAGATGAATACTCATAATAGTCTATGGCAGTGGATCTCAAACGTTCAAATTTCAAGGTCTCCCCTTAACTCTGACAGTGTACAAATGGAACCAAATGAACCCGTTAGGGTTCATTTGGTTCCATTTGTACACTGTCAGAGTTATAGACCTGTAAGGGTCAATTTAGTCCCCATAGTCCCTGGAATCCACTTTTATATCCACTGGTCTATGGCCATCATTACAACAATCTGAATCATTTTTTTCTGAAGTTAGGATCCAGACGACCTTTGCTGTGTCTCACTCCCCCCATCTCTCTCTCCCCATTTCCTATCAATCTCCTGTAACCTAACAATAGGCAGAACAAGATTCTTATTTTCCTTAGCGTGAGCTAAGGCAGTGGTTTTCAACCTGTGGGTCGGGACCCCTCTGGGGGGTGCAGGTCTAAATCATTTTTGGGGGGTCCCCAGATGATTAACTTAATCATTGTTTTCTCTCTCAACAGTAAACTAACCAACATAAAGTTTAAGTATATAGAGGGTATCTGCGTGTTTCTAAAGTGACAATTTAAGGACTTTTTAATACCTCTAAAATGGCAACTTAAATATTGGTCAAATTGTCAAATATTAGAGGCAGAAATTGTGAAAATAGCCGATCTACATGCTCATGCACCATTGACGGACAGGGTGGAAACCCTGATGAATTTGCCATTGCGAGAAAAAAGAAGTTTGCCCTTGGCATACTGGACATGCCAGGGTAGAAAACTTGCACCAGAAGTTCGATGAATTGTGCTGCAGTTCAATGAGAGCCTGCTGGGCCAGCTTGTGAACAAACATTTCTCAACGATTGCATCCTTTGTCATATAATCGGTTCAGGAATATAAAAGAAGACGTATTGCAGGTTGTTTTATGATCACTGGTTTCTCGATATGCACACTGCGTAATTTTATTGAAACAGAAATGTACTCTTTGCTCTTTGGAAACCTCCATAAAATTATACAGTGTGCACATCGAAAAACAACAGAGCAGAAAACGACTCTGTTGTGATGTGTCTTCTTTTATTTTCCTTGACCGAGTATCTCGGTCGTTCAGAAATAGTGTTTGTTCACCTGGCTCCGGCAGGCAGTTTTTCACCCAGTGAGACAAATCTGCCAACTGGAATTGCTGGATAGAGAAAATGGCAAAGATGTCTCTTCCTTTATGTATTCTCCTTGAGCGTGAGGCAGCTTGATGTATACTGTAAACCACCTGGACATGGGCCTAGTATTTGACGCTTTAAAAAAAGACATATTCAAAGACTCGCACACATTTTCATGATTTAAAAGAAATAGCAGATCTACAAGCTCGCATTGCGGTACTCTGAGCCATGTTGTGAGCTTGTATATCTGCATTCCTTTTTAGTTAAAGCATAAAATAATGGTTAAAGTGGTTAAAATCTAGAGTGACACGGCTGCAGGTCTAAATGGGTTAAAGTGCTACTTTATACTGGGTTCTTATTCTTTCCGTATCGGGGTTTGCAAGGTCAGTTGTCTCCTGCTGCTGAATAAGAAGGGACAGTGAGATTTTGTTTGCTGAAGGAATGTATCATTCTCTGTGACCAACCAGACACTGTTCCTGTGATCGTTATTTTGCTACCTGAACGTACAGTATGCGTTTATTAACATGTGATCGGATTGCTCAAATTGTGTAATGTTTGATTGCGACCGTCAGGTCGCAGTTACTATCAAAAGCTCCACCGGCTGTCAGTCAGTCTGTCCGTCACATCACACCCCTCATAAGGCCTCATTTCTCACGTGGCCCTCTTCTAGCGCCATCATGAGGCAGATTTTTGCAAAACACTGCTCCTACAGATTTTGCCCTAAAGGCACGCAAAGCCGTACACAGTATCTCTAAAGTCATGTCATCAACATGGAGCTGTCCCATTTCCCATATTCCCACCTGATTGGCTACCATTGCCTTCTAAAGTTTGTGAGTCTTACTGGTCCCCTTTTGGACACCAGAGAGTTTGACCAGGAGTGTTGAGTACTTTGTGAACTGACATTTATGTTGTGTGTGTGTTTGTGTGTCCAGAACTTTGGTGCTCCATCCTTCGATGATAAGAAGCTGGAGGTGGTGGCTGTGTTTGGCAGCATGCAGATGGCCGTGTCCAGAGTTATCAACCTGCAACACCACCGCATTGCACAGGTAACGCACGCACACACGCACAGTACCCACAAACATATGGAAGTTGAAATTGAAATTGTGACAGCTTTTTGACACTTTATGTTTATATTCTTTTTATTGTGTCTTGCTTTTTTTTTACTGTACACAACAGTACTCTTTTTATTTTTCTTACTTCTTTGTAACTTGTAACCTTAAACTGCTGTGCTGCCTCTGGGCAACTGAATTTAATCCAATGCACGCATGCGAATTAATGAATGAAATGTATCAAAACGAATATGCTCCAGCTTCACTAGCGTGTAGTGCCTTATAAAACCTGTGTAATCTGCCCGTGAGTCTGGCATGACGCCGACATTTTCCACAGACTTACAACAGTGACACAGGCCTTGTGTACGTGTGACAATGGGTGATTAATTTCAGTGTAACACTAACATGAACAAATTAAAGTGATTATCGCAATAGTATTTCCGTTTTCATCTGATGACAGATCAACAGTAAACATTTATGCAGCATGTGGCGTGAGCTGATCACATAACAGCGGATATGCTTATCATGGCTAATGATTTATTCATAGCAGTGATGAGGCCGTTTGATAACAATTAGGCTGCTGTTTTTTGATGACTATTGTCTCTAATCAGGCTTCATTATAATCACTGTTTATAAAATGTAATTTGCTTGAACTAAATGCAACTTAATATATTAATATATTATGTAACGTCTCTCTCGGGTGGAAACCTTGTATGTCCGAAATTGTGGCTTTTCAGGATTCAAATTCAAACACAGCAATATAGCTGCAAGCAGCGATAAGGTGGCCAAGCAGGTAAAAGCAAAAGAAAGAAAAGAAATCAAAGAAAACCAAAAGGCTAGAAAGCTTCATTCCCTTCTATCTATCTATCTATCTATCTATCTATCTATCTATCTATCTATCTATCTATCTATCTATCTATCTATCTATCTATCTATCTTATCAGTTTATCTCTCCATCTACCTAGTTGTAGCATAACATTTCAAATAGTTTAATATTTTAGATTTTTTTGATTTTTGAATACCATCATGTTTGGTGGGGCAGACAGGGCATTTAAGGGGGGCATTGACCCCCCTCCCTGTGCCTATGCCTAGATCCGGCCCTTGCGGATCTGCTACTTTTGATGCTTTTGTGTGACACCGTAGTATTACCAATTAAACAGTTAATTTACCAAAAAAAAAGAAAAAAAAAGCCCTGTGTCTTTTCATGAATCCCAAAAAATCATTATCGTTGGGTCGGATAGATGGAAATTACATATTGCCTCTGGGCAGCTGCACCTGAGGGAGAAGAAGAGAGAGAGAGAGCTAAATGGCATTTCACAATAATGAACACAGTCTATGGTATGCAGTCATTTTTGGCTAAAGAACGTCATGATGAGATGATAAGATGACAGCCATCTTTTCGTCTATAATGGAGTTTCGTGCCCGTATGATTTAATCAGTTGGGATGAGCTTGCAGTTCAGTTCCCCTCCTCGCTGTGCTCAGCAGTCGAGCCCCTTGGCAGAGACGGGAGGAATTGGAGAGAAGCAGACGCGCTCAAAAAGACACGGTTTTTGGGCAGCAAGACACCTTAACCACTTTGAGCCTGGCATTATATAGGCGGAAAAGTTTCCAAAGCATTTAATAAATGGCAAAGACAGTAGATTTACTAGCTCACAAAGCATTGTGTGATGCAGGTAGGGCTGTATAAGTGAACTTGATTAATTGCGACCGAAGGTCGCAGTTTCTCAGACAGAGACATCTTGTCTCTGTCTGGAGTGTACACTTTTTTACGGTCTATGGGTTTGCTGCTCTGACATCACTGTGATGTCAGGGTAAGCACTCTAACAGAATCCCTTTTATGCCCATATATGGAGTTCCCTGATGTCATCAATAATAAGCCCATATCTAACAGGACTTCATATGGGAATGCCCATATATGGAGCCCACATCGGCCACATACCACACTAACAGAATCCATATATGGCCAAGACGGCCCATATTTGTGTGGCTGGTTCTACAGACAGGGATCTCGATGTATGGGAATAAAAGGGATTGTATGTATGATGTCAGATGTCATAGAGGTCTTTCACATAACAAATAACTGAGTAAGCATGGCTTGGCTCTCACAGCATATCTCCATATACAGTACATGGATCTATATATATAATAATAATAATAATAATGCATTTTATTTAAAGGCGCCTTTCAGGACACTCAAGGTCGCCGTACAGTTTAAAAGAGAGGCAAAGCATAAAAAAAGACAATCAGTTAAAAACAGGCAAAGTATACATCAACAACACAACACAGTAAAATCAATACAATCAGAACACTGAAATAAAACAAATAATACATCAATATGTCAAGTAGTACTGGGGGAGTGAGTGTAGGTATACAGATACACGGGTGTTGTGGGAATTTTAGAGTGAGTATGCCAATTTGAACAGGTGGGTTTTGAGTTGGGTTTTGAAAGTGGTTATGGAGTCAGATTGACGGATGTGAGGGGGTAAGGAGTTCCAGAGTCGAGGTGCAGTACAGCTAAAAGCCCTGGCACCCGTGGTGCTGATGTGAGTACTGTCAGGGGGCCAGTCAAGAAGTCCAGCTGATGATGAACGCAGGGAACGGGACGGGACGTAGCCATGGAGAAGGTCAGAGAGATAGGTGGGGGCGAGGTTATGGAGGGCTTTGTAGGTGAGGAGGAGGTTTTTGTAATCAATACGGAAATGAATGGGGAGCCAGTGGAGTTGGATGAGGATGGGGGTGATGTGGGCGGATAATTTAGTGCGGGTGATGATCCGTGCAGCTGAATTCTGAATGATTTGTAATTTATTGAGTAGTTTGGAAGGTAGGCCAGAGAGAAGAGAATTACAGTAGTCGATGCGGGAGGTGACGAGTGCGTTAATGAGGATTTCAGTGCTGGATTGGGATAGAGATGGGCGTAATCTGGAGATGTTGCGGATATGGAAGAAGGCAGACCGGGTGATGTGTTTTATATGAGGTGCAAAAGAAAGGGTGCTGTCTAAGATGACGCCGAGGCTCTTTACTTGGGTGGAAAATGGAACGGGGAAGTTGTCAATGGTGATGTTGGGGACAGTGGAGGTGGTGGACAGTGTGTGTTTGGAGCCGATGAGCAGGGCCTCGGTTTTGCTGGCGTTTAACTTTAAGAAGTTCCTGCTCATCCAGCTCCGGATGTCCTGGAGACATGCAGTGAGGGAGGGGGGAGGGAGGGTGGTGGAGGGTTTGGTGGAGATGTACATTTGAGTGTCATCAGCATAGCAGTGGAACTGGACACCATGGTGACGGAGGATTTTACCCAGGGGGAGGAGGTAGATGATAAATAGGAGTGTACCTATTTATTATCATGGGTACCAGGGGTCTCCATATGGGTAACTGGTCCGATACATCACTGGCCAGATTGTCGCCCTGAGGCGTCTTATTAGTCGTGATTAACTCACCGTTATGTTATATGACCGTGGAACACTTTTGCGTCCTGACTCCTGAGACTATGATGTGGGGTCAGTAGTAGGCCTACTGGTGTACTTCCACATAACAACAATTATTCCAGACAGGCTCTTTTCACCCAGTTCCAGAGCTAAATGTTGTTGTGTCAGACAGTGGTATAAGCATAGAAACGGTGTCAAACAGTCCATAATAACATATTTATCGATACAACGATTACTCAATATTAACTACAACACATTTTCCTATCAATGCCACAGTGTCGGCAGGTGAAGATCACCATCCTGGGGGAGGAGGGTCTTCCTGTGCAGGTGGATGGAGAGGCCTGGGTGCAGCCACCGGGCATCGTCAAGATCCTCCACAAGAACCGAGCTCAGATGCTCACCAGAGACAGGGTGAGTGACCTGTTGTTGAGAGTGACCTACCGCTCTTATTGACCATGATTCATGTGGCAGCATGGATTCACCCGTTAAGCCATAAATAAATATATTGTTTTAATCCGAGGCACCCCTACATTATAATTTTCACTCCCAGCACCTTATATGCATAGCATAGGCTATCGTCGTTGTCGGGTGGAAACCTTGTATGTCCAAAACCGTTCGTTTTGTATTTATCATCTATAAAATGTACTAAACTAGTGAAAACAGCAGATCTACAAGCACACAACGCTTCGCGATGCGAGGCGTTGTGTGCTTGTAGATCTGCTGTTTTCACTAGTTTTGTGTGACGGTCTTGTATGATGAAGCGGGTCTTTGCTTTACCAAAACACATACACAGAGGTTTCTGCCCGACAGTGACAATATTTCAGTGATTATGTTGCGAGGAAAACGTTGAGATAATAGCCATTTTGGTTAGAACTGACTGAAAATAAATAAATGATACAAAATATTTTTTCAAGAGTCCAAATAAATTCCAAATATTATCAAATTATCTCGCGGCACCCCTGGACTGCTGTCACGGCACCCCTGGGTGCCCCGTCACCCACTTTGAAAACCCCTGCTTTAAGACCTGGAATTGTGTCACTTTAGAGTTTAGAGCAGGGGTCTTCAACGTTTTCGGGCCAAGGACCCCTTAGCTGAGAGGGAAATAAAGCAGGGACCCCCCTCTACATATTGTATTAAATTATGTTGCATATTTTTATCGACTTGTTTGACAGCACCGTCATCGGTTGGATTGATGTTCATGTGTTTTTTTCCAGACATTTAACCACTTAAATTGTCGATACTTAGTCAATTTGACCTGTCACTCTGTACTTGGTCTCTTCACCAAACCTATTAGTCAAAAATAGCCGCTAGCGCGAGGCGTTGAGAGCTTGTAGATCTGCTATTTTGGCTAAAGTTCTCCTCAGAATATTGATGTGAGGGTTCAAGTTGTTCATTTAAAATAATTATCCTGTTACACAAAGATTTGGCGGCCCCCCCTGTAGGCGGCCCCCCTGTTGTAACTCTGAGGACCCCCTAGGGGTCCCGGACCCCCTGTTGAAGACCCCTGGTTTAGATTGTGACCACTTTAACCATTATTTTATGCTTTACCTATAAAACATGTGCATATACAAGCTCACAGCACGGCACTCTGCTATTTTTGAAAAATGTTCATGATTTTTCAAAAATGACAGATCTACAAGCTCACAGCGCGGCACTCGTATATCTGCTATTTATGGATGGAGAAGTTCTCAGCCAGAATGTCTTCTATGGAAGCATGTTGCGCAGCAAATGTTGGTTATTGTTTTAAGATTTTAGCATTTTAAGTTGTTAAGCTTGTATTATGTGCAGAAGCTTCTTCCATAAAATGCATTCAATTAATTTAAAAGCCAACGTTATCATTCTGTGATTTCTTCACCTGGTGGGCTGGCAGGCCTACTTACAGCACTCAAACTCAAACAGTTAACTCTGTTTATCTCTGTTTTATTGATGTGGCACATGTACAATAACGAAACATTTCGAAGATATCAATGAATCACAATAATACGACATTCGCTCACCGTGAATAGCTCGTCTAGGCCCAAGACTCGAAGGTGATAACGCCTACGCTTGGCAGTAGGGGTGTAACGATATAGTAACTGAATCGATAAATCGATTTTAATTTGCAGTGATCTACTACAGTATATCGTTTGCAAAAGCAAATTATCGTACCGTTTTGGCTTTGTATCGTTTTAAAATGCAGTAATCGGTATCGAATCGGTTTGCAATGCAAATAATTGATTGTATGGAAACTAAGTATTTGTGCCTTGTATTTGGCAATTTTAAGAGGGAAAATAAGAAAGAGGGGTCTAATTACCTTTCCATTCCATATAGCTACTCTTGGTCTATCGATAAATGAGTGTAATCTCTGTGTTCATGTCAAGGTGGGTTTGTCCATATGTGTTGAAATATAATGTCCATGTATTTGCTAGATAATCACAGCGTTTACTTCCATAACAATAGGTCTTTTACACATTTACACAGATTTCATTTCTTTGCTAAATAGTTACTATATTGATTTTAAATCATTGAATAGAATCGGATCGCATCGCCATGAATGAACCAATATCGTCCATGTATCGTATCGTCAACCATGTATCGTGATACGTATCGTATTGCTGTTATAACGTATCGTTACACCCCTACTTGGCAGGGATGAAAGCATGGAGTTGGACAGAGTTGTTTTTTTGGCCCAGGCACTTCCCTCAGTGCCACTGACCCATTGAAACACCCTGTGGAATAGATAATACATGGTTTGATGGCTGCAAACAAACACAAGACACGTCTGTATTCTAGCAGGGGAAGTTTGTTCTTTTACTTCCACACTCTGGGTCGATGGAGGCTACTCAAGCTGTTAGTCGTGTGGTTTTTCTGAGGCTGGTTGAAGTGTTTGGGTTTGGTCCAAGGTACTATAGCTCTCCCAGGAAAGAAAAAAAAAGATGTCTCGCACACTTTTCAATTGTATTTCTTCTGGGTCAGACAAGAATGGCTGTTTGGCAGACTGCGGGGCACTCGGGGGTGTAGAGATCAAGGTAATATAATGAATGGACTGGGGACAGCACACTTTGTACTAAACGGTGGACAATCTTGAGGCGTTTAACCCATTTAGGCCTGGGATTATTGAATGCTTTAACTATTGAAAAATAGCAGATATACAAGCACAGAGTGCCACGCTGCGAGCTTGTAGATCTGCTATTTTTGAAAAAGACGTGAAAATGTGTGCAAATCTTTGAATCTATCTTTAAAGCGAACGTTTGTAACTCAAATTTTGCTTCTGGGGGCTCCTGGGAACTAAATATTTTGAGATGGGGGTCCGTGAGAACCACTGACATAGTAGTCTCTCAAGAACAGACTAACTGAGCTCCAGTTACAGTAGGTGAAAAGGACCTTTCCTTTGACGATGGATAGCCAGATTGCTGACATAGAAACACAGGTTTTTTTAAGAAACCTTAGAAGGATTCAAAAGACACTTATAGAATCGGGTCAAAATTCACATTTTCACGATATTTCAAAAATAGCACAATAGTTAAGCCCTCTCCTGGACTGGAGGGGACACGCTGTGTTCAGAACAGGACTGGTTAGGACTGTCTGTGCTTTTCTTTTTGAACAGGCAGGAGTTTATTTTTGCTTTTGCAGACGACCAGTGTTGGTCCTTTACTCCTTTTTCTTTGACACTCAAAGACGCTTTACTTAAATGAAACAAACAAGCTAAAAGGTAATAACGGCTACAGAAAAGAGGACAGTTAAAAATAGAAAATGTTTTGTTGGTTATTTGATAGAGAGAAAGACTAGTCCTGGTGACATTCCATACAGTATTTGGGGTTTTGGAATGATTGAGTCTCTGTTGTGCTAAATGTGTTGACCATGATCAGTATTCTAGCTAATTCCTTTTCTGGGTTTTGATGAGGATTGGGCGTGTTTTTGTTGTTCAATAAAGGTGCGTTTACCAACCTGATCCCTCTGTCGAGTTGCAACTGAACTTGGTACATGGTTTTACATGGTTTTCACTCTACATGCACGCAAATCTCGGATCTACAAGCTCATAACGCATCGCAAGCGTGGCGCGTTATGAGCTTGTATGTCTGCTATCTTTTACGAACGTTCCCCGCCAGAGTTCAAGTGGTTGAGTGATTCGTCTCTCACAATCAAATCAATTCAATTCAATTTCAATTCAAAGGGCTTTATTGGCTTGAGAAAACAAACGTTTATATTGCCGAAGCAGAAGTGTACACAATACAATACGATACAATCAGAACAAAATATGTAGAAGTGAAAGGAGCAGTTTTCATGTATCACGGTTACAAGCAGGCAGAGCAGGGGTATATTCAATGGTTAATAGTCTTTAGGGTGGTTGGGTTCTAAGGCTGGGCGATATTAGGAAAACCTTCGATATTCGATAACGTTGTTGAATACCACAATATCGATATTACTCACCATAATAGTAAAAACCATTGCATTATATAGTTTTTAATGTTTTTTCTGCTTTAGGTCCACTGCCTGCCCTAAACCAGATAATGAATAGCGTAATCCATGCATGCACACTGCACAGTACACATAGAATAAAGAAATTAAATGCCTTATTTCCATTTTCCAACAATGGTTTTATTGAAATAACCCCACCTGGTTACAGATGGACTGTTTTTTTGTGTTACGTGCATGCATAGTGTGTCTGTTAATTAATTTGACACATACACCAATACCTCATTTCAAGCCGTCTTCTTTTGATATGTATACCTTGCATGTTGTTACCTCGATATCGATATCGTCACTGTCGGGCAGAAACCTTGTATCTCCAAGTTTCAAATTTGTACATTTTTTCGCAAAGTAAAGCCCTGCCTCATCATACAAGGCCGTCGCACAAAAGTAGTGAAAACAGCAGATCTACAAGCACACAACGCCTCGCGGTGCGATGCGTTGTGTGCTTGTAGATCTGCTATTTTCACTAGTCTAGTTCATTTTTAAAATGATAAATACAAAACGAACGGTCTTGGACATACAAGGTTTCCACCCGACAACGACGATATATTAGCCTTATTGGGTTCCATTTGATATCCTTCTCCTAATCTCTCTATCTGTCTCTGTTTGTCTCTGTCCATCTCTCTCTCTCTCTCTCTCTCTTTCTCCCCCCCCCCCCCCTCCCCCCAGGCGTTCGAGAGCACCCTGAAGTCGTGGGAGGACAAGAGGAAGATTGACAGCTACCGTCTGGAGCGGCCCCGCCTCAACTCGCAGCAGTCCATGGAGTATCTGACCGAGGAGGAGTGTGCCCAGGTGCAACAGCTGGGCATGGTGGCCGACACGCTCATCACCAGGTAACGACCATAGAGTTATAATAAGTATAGAACAGTAAAGTGTGACGTAATTTACCCATCCTACCTGGTTTGTCGTTTTCTTCCCCCATTCTAAATTCCCATAGACCTTTTTCATATCGCGTCATATAAGAACTGTGTTCCAATTATAAACAAATTATCTCAGCGGTTTGACTCATATGGAATCAACTGATGGTGAGAAAACGCTAATGTTACTGTCGCCGAATTAGTTAAATTTTCGCTAGAAACAGGCTTTATCAAATATGAGTGACTGACTATCATAAACCATACAGAGCCACCTCGCCAACAATATTGCAAAGACCATTTGTTTATTTTTGGACCACAATGCTTATATGAGACGATTTAAGATGACTCAATGTTATTCTCCATAGAGCATTACTTCCGTGGAACCGGGGGATGAGCGAGTCACATCATGACTTTGCTGTTCTATAGAGAGGGCACCAGATATCGCCGCCCGTCCACTTGCATTGAGTTGCTCACCCAGCGCATGAAACCAAATTTCACCCCTTGTTCCAGTTGTAAAATGTGGCGTAGTGGGTCCTAAGTGACGCGTTTTGCGACATAGTTTGTGTTCATGGACACACTACAACACGACTACAAGTGCTACAAACAATGGTCGTCACACTTGAGTAACATTATGTCAAGTAAATGTGTGTGTACAGTAATTGCACACTCTCCTGCAACAGCTAGGCAAAATGGCTGACTCATTCATTCGTTAGAGAGAGCGGCGGAGGTTCAAAATGAATCTCATTATCACATTATGTTTTTGTAATTTGTACTGCTCTGGTGATGCCAGATGATGCAGCCATGTGTTCACTCTTTTTCTCGGCAGAAAGCACATCTGGCTCTTAGAGGAGATGGAAGAGGAATGCTTTAATTAATTGTGTGCACTGCACACAACTCACCCATGCACGAATTAAGGGACACTGGATATAATCTTTAGGCCTTGAATTCAAGTGTATTAAAAAAATAAGGTACCCAGATGTCCCTTGTGCCCACCTGACTTTCTCCCCATTATGTTCCGTTGTGCGTGTGTTTAGAGATGTTATTAATAATTAGAACGTATGCTTTGGTAAATGGGGAACATGGAACCTATTTTTAGGTAAACGGGGAACATGGAAAAAAAAGTTTTGATTGAGGGGGGACATAGAACCTTTTTTTGGTTGAGCGGGGAACATAGAACCCAGGGAACATGGGACCTTTTTTCGGTAAGCAGGGAACATAGAACGTTTTTGGAAGGGGTAACTGGGGAAGATAGAACGTTTTTTGAGGGAGAAAGTGGGGAACATAGAACGTTTTTTAGGGAGAAAGTGGGGAACATAGAACATTTTTTAGGGAGAAAGTGGGGAACATAGAACATTTTTTAGGGAGAAAGTGGGGAACATAGAACATTTTTTAGGGAGAAAGTGGGGAACATAGAACATTTTTTAGGGAGAAAGTGGGGAACATAGAACATTTTTTGAGGGAGAAAGTGGAGAACAGAACGTTTTTTGAGGGAGAAAGTGGGGAACATAGAATGTTTTTTGAGGGAGAAAGTGCAGAACATAGAACGTTCTTTTAGGGGGTAAGTGGGGAACATAGAACCTGGGGAACATGGGTACAGTCCCCCTGCCTCGACTATACAGCTGTGGTTCCCAACCTTTTCAGGCTGTGACCCCCCTAAGTAATCATATTTGAACTGGGGACACCCCCCCTTCCTTATAAGCACTTGGAATTGTAGAAGTTGAGATATTCAATTTAGTTAGACTCAGTTCCACAGATAAATATTGTGAGATCTACAAGCTCAAAACACCTCACGTTGCAAGGCGTTGTGTGCTTGTAGATCGGCTAATTTCAAAAACCTTTGCGTCTTTCATATATTATTTGACATTTTGGCCAATGTTTGACCAGTTTTTATAGTATTATTTTAGTAGTATGTTTTTTAGGCATTAAAAAGGTCTTAAAGTCCTTAAATTGCCACTTCACAGTCATCTGGGGGATGAACTCCCCCTTACATGTCAAGCTGCCCCCCTTCCTCTCTGTCACTCTCTGTACCATATACCGCTTAAGGCAGGGGAGGCCAAAAGGTAGATCGTGATACCAGTAGATCATCAAGGGTGCATGTGCAGGTAGACCACATGGCATGCTTCTAAAAATATATAATTAAAATATAAAAAGAATATGTGAATATGACATCAAGAAGGGCCTGTCAGCTCCCTTCATGGCTTCTAAAGTAGGCAAACCTCCAATGCAATACTTTGTTCAAGAGTCAGTAGCATTACAAAGAACCCCACAACCTACCACTTCCATACAGAATGGGATGAAGACATTTCCCCCAGTATTTCCCATTTATTTCCCCCTTACAGTAAGTGTTTTTGTCTATGTAATGCCAGTGCTGCTATTCCAAAGCCCCCCTCAGGTCCTCAGCTAAAACATTTTGGATGGGTAGATCATGTTGAGCTCGTCATTTTAAAAGAAGATAAAAAGTGTGGGCACCCCTGGTTTAAGGCATTGAACAGGCTTTACGTCTTTTTCAACCAGTGTCTTTATGTCTCGTCTCTCCATCCAGGATCCGCGACGCGGCCAAGACCCACAAACTGGTGGAGCAGGAGCTGGCCCATGCCGTCAACGCCACGGCACTGGTGCTGTCTGAGACCTTCCCTACCAAGCCTTCCAGTCCTGAGGTGAGGGATACGCAGAGAGAGGGCTGGGAGTGGGAATAGACCAGGGGTTTTCAAACTTTTTTCACTGAGGGCTAGGGATGTTAACAATTGATCTAAAATCGATCAATTGCCGTTAATACATTATTCGATTAATTTAAACGATTATAATTTTTTATATATATTTTTTGGAGGAAAATAAATGGATTTATTTTTATTTAATTTTGATATCAAATGTGAGCTTACCATAATCACAGTAATCCTAGGCCTTTGGAGAGAAATGAAACTCCATAGAGCACTGTAGAGGGGAGGTGTGTGTGTGTGTGTGTGTGTGTGTGTGTGTGTGTGTGTGTGTGTGTGTGTGTGTGTGTGTGTGTGTGTGTGTGTGTGTGTGTGTGTGTGTGTGTGTGTGTGTGTCCAGCTGAACCTCGTTGACGCTCGTTAATGTTAGATACATCAGCACTCAGTTTTGGTCTTGGACAAAAATTTTCCTTTTGGTCCTGTGTTTGAAAAAATCGCCCTGATGGTGGCGCTAAAATGGACAGGTCCATATTGATGACATGAGTCTAGACATACTGTGTATCGCTTTGCGTGATTTTAGGGCAAGATTTGTAGGAGCAGTGTCCAAAAATGCGTTTTGCAAGAATCGGCCTCATGGTGGCGCTAGAAGAGGGCCATGTGAGAAATGAGGGGTGGAGGTTGTGGTTTGGCAGCCAAGGAGTGTGTGTGCAAAGTTCGGCATGGATAGGGGCAACGGTGGCAGACATATGAGTAGGGCAAAAGGGTGACGTGACAGACAGACATACAGACTGACGGACTGACAGCCGGTGGAGGTTTTGATAGTAACTGCGGTCGCAATAAGTCTAGAAGTAAAGCAAAGGCTGAACACTCATAGGCACGATGCAGGTTTTATTGAAGGAACACCAACATTTCGACGTGTTAAGGTCTTCTTCAGGGAATTAAACCGATATAAGGCCTCCCCATACTTCGACCGAAATGTTCGGTGAGTTGTGTTTTCCGACGTGCAAATTTCTCGTTCGGTCCAATGCTTTTCCGAAGTCCCGAGGGATATCATTTTATGGTAGAAAAGGACCTTTTGACCGAAAACGGCGGTTTCGGTCAAAGTATGGACAGGCCTTAAGTCCATTAGTTGGATTAAAAGAGGCACCGGGTGTCTTCTTTGTTTGTAACAACGGAAGCACAACTAGCAGAGAGGAAGAGGAGGACAAGGACAAAGAAGAAGGGTGAATATTTCAAATGAAATAAGAGCAACATTAGGGGGCCATGTTATGAACCACGGGTCGACCGTGACAGCGTGTGCAACCCAACCTGAGACAACGTCACTGTGGCCTCTTGTTGTCTGGGTAACAAGTACTACTGTCAAATGTAATCTTCGATAGTAACATTACAGACATGACTTCATGGTGTTATTAGGCCTGGGGCGGTATCGACATTTTGTTACCGCGATTACCGTCTTCCCATTTACCGCCGGTACTGCGGTAATTACCGCACCCCCGTATCTATTAATTAAGGTTCGGCGATAAGCCAAAATATTGCAATCATCTTCCCAAAAGTCGCCTCCCCACAGCCTGACTGCCCAAGTTATACTTCTCCGTACAGCACAGCGGGTCTGGCTTTAAAAGGAGCAGATCTACAAGCTCAGAACGCGTCGCGGATGCGACGTGTTTTAGATCTGTGCCCTGTCGGGTTACCATAGTAACATAGGCTCCGTACTTTTCACACAGCTGCGTGTGAACAGGGGCGTCAATTGGGTATGGCAGGGATATGCAGCTGCCTTACCCTGGGTCCAGGGGGGGGAAGATAAAAGTTAGTTCTAAATGTAAATCCATAAATGTCTCTTTGTCTATCTGTACTGGTTATTATGTTGGTAAATTACAGTAAAATAACTACAAATGCAAAATGTAACAAAATGGTCACTTTAACAAGGTATTATAATTATATTATAGGTATATATATAATTATATATTATATGTACTTCTTAAAATAAATATATCATGCCTGTTGCTAAGGTATGGCAACACCAGTCATGTTGCCATACCTTAGCTTTTTCTGAACTGACGCTACTGTGTGTGAACAAAGTAAACCAGAAGAGAGAGACGGGTAGTCAGGATCGTGTAGGCTACAGTGATTCTGTAAACTCCATAACTCTATGGTAAACTCACGTCTCAAAACGCAGTGATTGAGTGCTGATACAGGTTTTAGTTACAAGACTTGACAGAAAAGGTTATAAAATCGCCGACGGGGCTCATCGCGCGTCGCGGTTGAAAAAGTAAAATAGTTTCATTTTCGCTTTTAGTCCACGCGGCCCGCGCTCCGCTCGTAATCCGTATGAATAAAAAAAGAAACAGCCACAACACAAGGTATGTATTTATTAACATACTTGTGTCGTGGATTACAGAGAAAGTTTACTCTGTTCCGTACTCCCCTACGACGCTGCTGCTGCAGGGCAGCAGCCAGTGGCCACTCGGACAGTCACGAGTGACGTACACTGTATGTGGCTTCCAAACTGTGGTATACGGCCCAGAGCAGAGCGGCATGGAGCGCATGCGGTCCTCGCTTCTCCCCTGTTTTAAAACTCGCTTGTTTTCAATAAAAAAATATACTATTTTTGTCTTTTTTGACCGCGGTAAGGACCATGACACCGCGGTAGGCCTCGGTTTACCGCGGTACGGCGGTACGGCGGTTACCGCCCCCAACCCTAGGTGTTATAAGCCAGTGGTTCTCAACCTTTTCAGGCCGCGACTCCCCCAAATAATCACATTTTAACTGGGAACTGCCCATATCTCCATATACATGGATTTCAATATGGGTAGCTCTCAACACCTCGCAACGCGAGGCTTTGAGTTTTAGTCATAGTCTTTTGAATAAAATGTCATTTAGTCATAATTTAGTCACCTGAAAAGTATTAGTTCTAGTCTAATTTTAGTCGACTAAATACCATAAAATTTTAGGCGACTAAAGCTACAGTTGATTTAGTCGACTAAAATGTATTTTGGCAGGCCTTGATGGCATCGTGACTGATTTTACACTTCGTTGTGTGCTGAAAATAGCAGATCTACAAGCTCTTGTGAGCTTGTAGATCGACTATTTTCAGCACGCAACACCTGAGAGCAACCAAATATAAAATGACTCTCTTCTCCACTAGTCCCTCCCTAACGTTTTAGTCTAGTTTTTATTTTGTTGACGAAATTGTCAATATATTTAGTCTTAGTTTTAGTCACCACAGCTTAGTTTTTGTTTAGTTTTTATTTAGTTTTCGTCAGTGAAAAAAACACAGTCGACAAACATTTTTCGTCATAGTTTTAGTCGACGAAATCAACACTGGACAGTAGGCCACTGATAGACTAGATATTAGGCCCTTTTCCACTGCAAGGAGGAACCAGAATCTTCTAGAACTGAACCAAATGTTTTGGTTCTGGTTGTGTTTCCATAGCGCACGGCCCGGTTTCAAACGAGGTTCGAGGAACCTTTTGTTTTGGGTCCTGCTCCTGAGGTAGAACTAAACTTGAGTTCTGGGAACCTATGGGCGGTGCCAGCAGCGCTGCTGCTCTTTTTTGGGACCTTTCCGGTTAGGTCTGGTTATATGGAAACGTAAGCAGAACCTGGTCCCGGAACTTCACTGGTTCTGTAAAGTTCTTGGTTCTGGAAAGTTCTGGCTCTAGCTCTCGGTCGGCCCTACAGTGAAAATGGGGCTTTGTTAACAACGTTTTCAAAAGGAGTCTGGATGAGCAACTTGAAGCTGGGAGTCTTTGGGAAGATGAAGGCTAAAAGTGAGGGAGCGGCCCTCCCTTCTAGTTCTACATAATTACGTCATCATGCAATGACATCAAACCATTGTCATAACAACCAGTGTCCTTTAAAAGTAACCGTCCAATTAAAAAAGTGTCATTCAACAACTCATTCCGGCTACTTAAACTCTTGTTTAACAACTTCTCCTGTAAATTTGTTCCACTGGTCGGTGCTGCTGTTTGAAATGTTTCACTGGACAATAGATCTGAAAGGAGGACATGCACATTGGTACCGTGCTTCTGTGGTAGTCGGACACAAGCTGTACTCATTTGGAGGGTTCCAAAACTACCTGAACAACAGAGATCAGATTGAAGTCCACATCTTCAACACACTAGTGGCGTTTCCATAAAACTACTTTTTGCGCATTAACGGCTGATTCGCTAAATGTTTTTATGGAAACACTTCAATTTGCGAATAAACTTTCATTATCCGCAAAAAAGATTATACGCTTGGAGGAGGAGGATTTTGAGGCTTAATCGGATAAACTAAATGCGCAAAAGTGAATGGAAACGGGTCAGACAATACATTCGAATAAAGTATGACGTTCTGGTCCATATCGTCCTCCTATATAACACTTTCCCCCGCCGCTTAATTAACGTCCATTGTACAGCGTTCGTCAGAGAAAGACAGCTGCTGATCGACAGATCTCTCTCTCTCTCTTTCTCCCTCTCCATCTCTCCCTCCCTCCCTCTCTCTCTCTCACTCACACACACACATGTACAGGCGCGCGCACGCAGCCACCCACGCACACACTTTTCATACAGGTTTGTTTTATATCAGCAGAAATATATCCAGATAGTCCATAGACTGTAGAAAAATAGAGATAGTCACTACCAGCATGGGAACAGCGCACGGGTGACGGACTGACTCGCTATATGTTGCTCTTGCAAGTACACGCCCACTGCCTGATCTACAAACCCTACAACGTAGCGTGGAGGGACACAGTTTGATCTTGGAAATCTACTGTTCCGTGCGCCACACAGTCATACGACTAATCATAAATCAGGCACCATGGCATGAGAAGCAGACAGCACGCAGACCAGTTTAGCAGCGGAGACGGAGAGAGAGGGTATAAAAGTCAGAGAGAGTAACAGAGGCATGGATGGAAACGTGTAAAAGTGAACTCATCGTCAAAATGGGACACAAATTCCTTATTGAAGCGTTTTTTCCTCCATTGCGCGAAGCAATGCGATGGTGTGTTGTGTGGATAATACGTTAATGTGTTTGTGTGCGTGTGCGTGCGTGTGTTGCAAGGCGAAGCTCTCAGAACAGCCCCGTGACATTTTGTATTCATTATTGTGTCGCTTGTCGCTCTTCTTCTGCAGTTATAGAATGTCGTAGGACTGAAAAGGTGCGCCACCTATTGGTTTTCCAAACGAACTACTACCCTTATTCGAATGACACCCGCAAATGGAAACGGGCTAAATTCACTAGTCTAAATGCGCATTTCTGATAATACGCTTCCCTAATGCGCTTAAGTTTATGGAAACGCCACTATTGTCTTTGCGTTGGAGGAAGTTGCCCCCAGTAACAAATGGAAGAGGACAAAGTGCCTATCGCACCGGACAGCTGTGGGGCCACACAGCTGTGCTGGTTGAAGAAATTGCCTACATCTGGGGAGGAGGGTATCCCTACTGCGATGTGCTTTATGCCTTTGATGTCCACGCCCACAGCCCAAGGTTTCTGGGACTATTCCAGAAGCAAGGAGGAACCACTCAGCCTGTGTCCTGGAGAAGGTCATGTATGTGTATGGAGGATTCGCCGAGCTGACTGGATGTACTAATGACATGTACAAGTTGGACACCAGCATAATGGTCTGGTCTTTAATTAATACCAGAGGAACTCCACAACCTGTTTCACGAGGTCACTCTGCCACCATCATTGGCACAAAGATGTTTGTATTTGGGGGCCATGGGGGCGGTGTGTTTGACACAGAGACTAACTGTTGGCTGAGCATGCCTTCTGGACGCCTTATTCCAGAAGGACATGATTATTATTCAGCCTTTGCCTACAATGGAGAGCTGTACATATTTGGTGGCAAAAACTGGAACCAGTTCTTCAATGATCTGTGGAAATTCAGTCCAGAGACCTTTTCCTGGAAGCAGGTTGAGCCCAAGGGGAAAGGTCCCCCTAGGATGGATAGGATGTGCTGCTGCATGGTGGGAGATCGCATCATCATCTTTGGAGGATTCATAAAGGCGATGTCACCTGTTGATGACGTGTACATCTTAGATTTACAACCTACTTTGAAGACATTATGCAAGCTATCAGTTATTCATTATGGCCTGAAGCGGTCCGAACTCCCACATGACATCAAGTGGGAACTGGCAACCATGACTACCAAAAGAAAAAGCTCACACACATGAACACACGCATGCACAGGGACACCTACATAATGTAGCCACATGGAGTCACTATTTTGGCTACGAGCTTGTAGATCTGCTATTTTTGAAGATCTTGAAAATGTGTTCAAGTCTTTGAATATTTTTGACCCGATTCTGTAAATGTCTTCAAAGTCCTTTGAGTTTTTTTTTTCATGTTTCTATCATCAGTGATGCTCAAACTTTTTCATGTCAAGGACCCCCAAAATTGTATTTGGCCACGGACCCCCATCTCAAGATAGTTAGTTCCGGGGACCCTCCCGAAAGCAACAATTCAGTTAGAAATGACCACAAAGATATATTCAAAGATTTGCACACATTTTCAAGATTTTTCAAAAAGTAGCAGATCTGCAGCACTTAGTGCCGCGCTGTGAGCTTGAAGATCTGCTATTTTTCAATAGCTGAAGTAAAAAATAATGGGTTAAGTTTATACACGTCTGGCTGTGACGTGTGATACCGCTCGCGCTTTCCCTTTCAGAGTGTTTGGTGTCGATGTGGCCCAGGCAGTGTTGATTTCGTCGACTAAAACTATGACTAAAAATGTTTGTCGACTGCGTTTTTTTTCACTGACGAAAACTAAATAAAAACTAAGCTGTGATGACTAAAACTAAGACTAAATATATTGACAATTGCGTCAACAAAATAAAAACTAGACTAAAACGTTAGGGAGGGACTAGTGGAGAAGAGAGTCATTTCATGTTTGGTAGCTCTCAGGTGTTGCGTGCTGAAAATAGCCAATCTGGAGCTTGTTGTGAACACGCAACCAAGTGTAAAATCAGTCATTACAATGTCATCAAGGCTGCCAAAATACATTTCAGTTGACTAAATCTGTAGTCGACTAAGATTAGACTAAAACTAAAACCTTTCAGGTGACTAAATTATAACTAAAACTAAATGACATTTTATTCAAAAGACTATGACTAAAACTAAATCAAAATGTGCTGTCAAAAACAACACTGGGCCCAGGCAGCAGCAGGAGGGGATTCAATCTCACCGAAACCAGACGGCGAGGAAGAAACAATAATTGGCCACGGTTCAGATGTCGATGTGGTCCAATCAGGAGAAGCAGAGGCAGGAGGATGCCGAGTCATGTAGATTTATTTTTGTACCGTAACAAATAAAGATATACTCGGTTGCATTCTCTCTTGTATTGTGCATTAATTTCAGGTTGTGTTTTTTTTCCCCCATTGGTGACATTAAGGATTGAATTTACGTCCTTGAATTGAATTTCACGTTGCTTCCGGAGCGCTGGTACAGGGGCTGCTCCGCCGCACAGTGTGTCGTGTATGCCTTGTTTGTTTGTTTTTTTTGTTGTCCGTGTGCCTAAGTTATGTTGTGAGTCTTTATATGCAAGGATGTTTAAGATGAGGGCCGTGGAAATCGCTCTGCTGATCCTGTGGATACACTTCTGTGGATTATGCCTGACTGTGGAGCTTCAGATTTGTCCATCAGTCGACTTTAAGGCTTAATCAGGAGCTTGGCCATAGGTAGGCTTGGCGGTGGACACTGCTCTTGTCTATACTGTCCTTATGTATGTAAACCTGTCTTGTTTTTCTTTGTTACATGTGTTAAAATGTTTGTTTATATGTTATGTGTCGCATACATGACGTGCTGTGTCGCAAGACAAATTTCAGTGTGAACTGACAATAAAGTACTATATCATATCATATCATATCAATTGCCAAAAGACTTTCTTGTCAACTTTGTAGCAATAACAGCTGTGTGTGTGTGGGTGTGGGTGCGTGCGTGCACACGCGCGTGTGTGTGTGTGTGTGTGTGTGTGTGCGTTGTTCAAAGGACCATTCTCATTATATCATGCACAATAAAAACAAACGTAAATGACTGTTCACATGCTCTGCTGTGAACTGAACCAAACTACTGTAATGAACTGAAGGAAAGAAGGAAAAAAAAACATATTCTATCAGAACATCAATAATTTTGGAACAATTGTGTACGCTTCAATATGACATTGCACGGTGATGCCAAAACATTATCTAGATATCAAAAGGTGCACAGCACACCGGTCCTTGTGAAGTTCCTATTTCACGATCTATATCACATTGAAAAAACTAATTTTCAAGCATTTAAAGAAAAAAATACCATGACATTTAGTTTACATTACAATGTAAACATATGAATGTCGTTATGATCAAAATGTCTGTGTTTGCCCATTACTTGGGGCCCACTCTCAACCCACACAGGTAGAGAATCACTGGCGAAGAGGGGGAAACAAAACAAGGTGGCCTAGTACAGGCCCCTGGGGCACTGTTCACAACCATTTATTAACAGCACCTCTATGGCTGTCACTCTCATGCTGCTGCCAATTTGCTGTAGCCTGCTGCTTGTGCAAGATTGTGTGCATGCCTAAGAAAACGATACGTGATTGACGGACGCTAACCAGCCCGCTGTGTGTGTGTGTGTGTGTGTGTGTGTGTGTGTGTGTGTGTGTGTGTGTGTGTGTGTGTGTGTGTGTGTGTGTGTGTGTGTGTGTGTGTGTGTGTGTGTGTGTGTGTGTGTGTGTGTGTGTGTGTGTGTGTGTGTGTGTGCATCTGTGTGTGTCAAGTGCACACATGGAAATCAAAGGGGGCTTGAGCCCCTGCCCTTTTACCCGTCTGTAAAAATTGGCCTCTCCAGACCATGAATGCAGTTTTTACTACATTGAAAGAAATGCAAATGCCCTCTTTCCATGCCATACCTGAAGGCAGCATTCAAGAGAATTGCCTTGTCCAAACTCTCCTGAACATGAATGCAGCATCTTATGTTGAAAGAATTACCCTCTCTCTGTAGGAATCCATGCCGTTACGCCACATCTCTGTAATTGACTTGATTATGTATAATTCAGTGTGGTATCACGCACCGAAAATAGACGACCTCCAAGCTCACAACGCGTTGCACGTGCTTGGAGCTTGGAGGTCGGCTATTTTCGAGATTTTCACCAAAAGGCCCTTTTTTAAATGTCAGCCCCTGCCTTTCTAAAATGCTCTGCACGTCCCGTGTGTGTGTGTGTGTGTGTGTGTGTGTGTGTGTGTGTGTGTGTGCGTGTGTGTTTTTGTGCACAGTGTCTGAGTCGTAGCACTGCAGTGGAGTTGGTCAACAGCAGCAAAGTCCTCCAGGCTGAGACGACGATGCTGCTCGACGGACAGCTACTGGTACGCACCACTACAATCTCACCTCTTCATGTTGTCCGGCATAAATATATTATCTCCATATTCTAACTCAGGGGTCTGCAACCTTTTTGCCATGAAGTGCCATGTTTTAATTGTCTACATTACCAGTACATTTAATCATGAATGTAATAGATCCAGTAGAACTGACAAGTCATTGGTTGCGCGCGGGTGTTCTGCGCTGAAAGTAGCAGATCTACAAGCTCGCAACGCGCCGCGACATGTTGTGAGCTTGCAGATCAGTTATTTTCAGCATGCAACCAATTGTAAAATCACTGTCAATGCCTGCGCAAATAATCTTTTGTCGATTAAAGTCTTATGATATCTAATCGACAAAATTCTTATGATATTTAGTTGATTAAAACTAGACTAAAACTACAACATTTCAGTAAGTACTGTACTCTCTCTCTCTCTTTCTCTCTCTTTCTCTCTCTCTCTCTCTCTCTCTCTCTCTCTCTCTCTCTCCAGCTGGACTCGCCCGAGGAGGAGGAGCTCCAGTCCACGTTGAACAGCCTGAGCGCCGAGCTCCACAAGCTGGACGACATCCACTGGATATGTCCCATAATGCAGTGCTCTGAGGAGGTGGGTGCGGGAGCAGGAGGACGGGTTCACGATGACTCCCATGGGTGTGAAAGCTGCCGTTAGATCAGTGGTTCTCAAACCTTTTCAGGCCGTGACCCCCAAAATAGTCATATTTTAACTACCCCCACCCTGACGAGCACTAAGAGCTGAGGCATTACATTTAGTATAACACGGTTCTATTGTGAAAATAGCAGATCTACATGCTCGCATACAAGTGGTTAATATATCTTTTTAGACAAAATAAGCCGTAATGTCTTTATTACTGTTTACACCAGCCCCCATAAGTCACATCTGCCCATGAAATATTGTGGTGCATCTTGGGAATGGGCTTGTTGTGTCTAAAAAGACACATTAACCACTTGTATGCATGTCCATGCATGCAAGTCTAAATTGTTAAAATCACTAAAACGATAGAAAGAAGCAAATGAAAACATTTTAACACATCTTTTCTTTTCTCTTTTAACTATCTAAAATATGAACCCTTGTTGTACAAAAACTAAGTTGTCCTTAAGTTAATCATCTGAAGTCCCCCCAAAATAATTGGGGGACCCCCCTGGGGGTCCCGACCCACAGGTTGAGAACCACTATTTTAGCTCAACAGTTCTCTTATGTAGGGGCATCATTTGGGGCATCAGTGGAAGTCATTTGTCTCCCCCTAGTGTTCAATATCCAAACAACAGAATTTGAGCTTAACTCATAAATTCAGTTTTTTATGCATATTTGCCCCCAACTCTGAATTGTTTTTTGCAGATTCATCTGATTGCATCGCAATCGATGCCCGTCCATCCACATGTGACACGTTATAATAGTTTTTATTGTATGCAACCATTAAATTATTTACCACTCCCTATTCTGGGAATATTGTTGCAGCGAACATTTTCAAACAGAGTGTGTGTGTGTGTGTGTGTGTGTGTGTGTGTGTGTGTGTGTGTGTGTGTGTGTGTGTGTGTGTGTGTGTGTGTGTGTGTGTGTGTGTGTGTGTGTGTGTGTGTGTGTGTGTGTGTGTGTGTGTGTGTGTGTGTGTGTGCGCGTGCGTGCGTGACTAAAGGGTGTGAGAAAGATGGTACGCTTCGTGCCATGTATGTGTGTGTGGTTAAAGGGCGTGGGAAACACGGTACACTTCGTGCCATGAGCTCAGCAAGTCAGCATATTCAGATCTGCTCTTCCTTCCTGTTTCTTTTAAATAGAGGCTGAAATAAAGATACATGTGAACTCATCATAGCAGTTCTATATAGATTTAGTCTTCTTATGCATGGCTGAAGTAGAATTAAATATCTATACTGCATACAAATTGTATCTTCAAGACATAGGTCAACTCCATGCATGGTCATTCACAAATGAAGAACAGAAAAAAAAAACTCAAGATATGACAAATGATGTCATTATTTTGTACCTTGGTTCTGTCCTTGAGTATTGACCTTTCAAACACAACATTAGGCCAGCCTACTGATCATTCCCAAAAAGTGTCATGAAAATCCACCTATCCATTCTTGACCTTTGATCATACAACAGCGCTGCAAGGCGTTGTGAGCTTGTAGATCGGCTATTTTCAAAAATGTTGCCTCTTTCTTATATTATTTGACAGTTTGCCTAATGTTTGACCAGTTCTTATAGTATTGTTTGTTGATTACTTTTGATGTTCTGGTGCCCCGAACCAGACGTTGAGAACCACTGCTTTAGAAGTGGACTTGGGGGTCATGGGCATGCTGCCAGGCTACGGTGCAGACAAAGCCCTCTAATGTGCAATTTTTTAAAATATATATTATTATTTTTGGAGCCGTGTGCAAAGCACATGGCTCCCTGTGCACAGCTTTCAGCTTTTGTCCCGTCTAATGGGAAAAGGATGTTTCGTTGAGTTCGAACAGTACCTTTTATGACCACACATGTTAAGGGAGGGGCGCTGTTTTCAGGCCAGGCCAGGCACACACACACACGCACACACACACACAGGGGGGAACACATAGAATCAAAAACATAGATCTGGAAGTGCTCAAATTCACGGCTCCACTTCGAACCAAGGTTTGATTTTTTTTATATATATATATATTTTTGGGGCTTTTTTGCCTTTATTGACCAAGGGAGGTCCAGTAGATTGACAGGAAATGGGGAGAGATGGGGAATGACATGCGGTAAACGTCGTCCGGATCGGGAATCGAACCGGCGACACCACGGCAACCATGCCTATGTGGAGGTGCCTATGTGGTATGCGCCTTGACCAGTAGGCCACCAGACGACCCCCTCTTTAAAATAGATTTCTAACTGTTTCCTATCCTATCGGTGTGCAGCTCGGATGGTACGGAGCCGGTAAAACATGCTTTGATCTTTTCTGAAAAATTGTGAATTTGTTAAACCGTTTTTTCATTTAAATCAGTGGTTTTCAGTCGGTGGTAACCAAATCTATCCATATAGATCTTTAACTCTTGAGAGCATAAAATGAAACAAAATTTACCCTTACTGGTCCATTTGACGCTCTCAAGAGTTAAATTATTGTTAAACCTGCATTTCTCAATTTACAAGAAGTCTACACAATTAGAGAATGTAGATTTTATTTTATTTATGTTTGCCTGTTCTCTCTCCTATCCCACTGCAATACAAAATGGAATAGGGGACAAAATCTAGATCCAATGATCTAATGAAAATATTCTAAGGTTTTGGGTCTCAAATGGTGGTCTGTGGCTCAAATGGCAAAAAAGATGTGCGGCCTTGATGTGAAAATGCTTGAAAACCACTGATTTAAATGAATAGATTCAAACTGGGGTCCACACAGCACTGCAAGCATAGGTCTGGCCTGGGCCACAGGGTAGTGGTCCAGGCACCTTGGCTGGTAATCCAGCCCGTGCAGCGTCGCAGGTTCGAGTCCCGATCCTGACGACCTTTGCTGCGTGTCACCCCCCCCCATCTCTCTCCCCGTTTCCTGTCAGCCTTCTGTACACCTATCAATAAAGGCAGAAAAAGCCCCAAATAATATCTAAAAAAAAAAAAGAAAAAAAGGATAGCATAGGTCTGTGCACTAACTGGCTCAGCCAACAGGAGGAGGCCGGCGCTTGTTCAGCCTGGTGCGTGCGTGCGTGCGTGCGCACGCGCGCGTGTTTGTGGGTGTGTGTGTGGGTGTGTGTGTGTGTGGTTAAAGGCTGTGAAAAACATGCTACACTTCGTGCCATGAGCTCAGCCTATTTCAGCATATTCAGATCTGTCTTCCTTCCTGTTTTTCGGAAGAGAGGCAGAAAAATAAAGATGCATGTGAACTCATCCTAGCAGTTCTCTATAGATGTATTCTTCGTATGCGTGGATTAGAACAGTGGTTTTCAACCTGTGGGGGTCCCCTAATTATTCTAGGGGGTCCCCAGATGATTAACTTAATGTGCAACATTGTTTTTTCAACAGTAAACAACCCAACTTAGAGTTTAAGTGTATAGAAGGTATATGCACATTTCTAAAGTGACAAATTAAACATTGGCCAAATGTTAAATGTCAAATGTTAGAGGCGGAAATTGTGGCGGAAATTGTGAGCGTTGTGAGCATGTAGATCTGCTATTTTCACAATAGAACCGTGTTATACAAAATGTAATGCCTCAACTCTTAGTGCTTGTCAGAGTGGGGGGTCCCCAGTTAAAATATGATTATTTGGGGGGTCACAGTCTGTAAAGATTGAGAACCACTGGCTTAGAAGAAGAATTTAATGTCTGGTACTGCATGCAAATTATATCTTCAAGACAGACCAACTCCATGGTCATTCACACATAAAAAAAAAAAAAAAAACTCAAGACATGACAAATTATGAATTTGAATTTTTATTACAAAAAATAAGCCAGGCAACTGATCATTCCTGTGCAAAGCGTTGTGAAAATCCACCTGGCTTATTGTATTCTTCTGAATGACATGCTGATTGTATCATGAAGACACAAACCATGATTTTGTGAATGTAACCTTACTGCACCTATAATATTTGTGTTGTGTGCTCTCCTTTGTGTCGACATAAATAAATGGTTAAAATGTGCATTCTCTCTCTCTCTCTCTCTCTCTCTCTCTCTCTCTCTCTAGGAGACAGTGAGGGTGGGTAAGGGCAGCAGCAGTATGAAGATGAAGATGATTCCCAAAGTGAAGAAGGACAAAGACCGTCTTCACAAGCAGAGGTCCAACAGCTCTCTGTCAGGTATGCCAGCCGGAAGCTCCCCTGAGAAGAAAAATGTATGCAAGCAATTAAGGCATTTCCAGACAGACCGGTAAATGTCTACAGTGCATTTCACTGGGATTGTTTTTTTTAGGCACTGTTTAATATGCTTATGTTCATGCATGACTTTAACCCAGTAAGACATGATGCCGATTTTAGAACTATCTGTTTTTACAAAAGTGTTTGTTTTTCTGAAAAATGTATTTTCACAGTAAAAAAAGGCAGATCTGCGAGCTCTTAGAGCGGCACGAAGTGACGTGCTTGTGTGGTGGCGTGGGAGGGTTAAATGCTGTGAGAAACATGGTACACTTCTTACCATGAGCTCAGCCTTCAGCCTATTCAGATCAACTCTTCCTTCCTGTTTTTTTAAATGGAGGCCGAAATAAAGATGCATGTGAACTCATCATAGCAGTTCTATATAGAATTGTCGACTCCCACCAGGGAAAGTCGAAAGTTGAAAAAAAACAAAAACATCAAACATCAAATTAAAAACGTATTTTTTCATGATAATTTTTGCGTGTGTCTGTGTACTACGGCATTCAAAGTAGGATTGCTTATTGTCAAGGACAGAATGATTCTCTCCTTTTCCAACTGTGTTTTTTCAATAGAATTAAGCACAAGGTTTCGGATTTTGTCCCAAGTTCATGCACCACCCCAGGCCATCAAACAATAAAGTCGACTTCAACTCAACTTTTTACTGAGTTGAGTTGACTTGCAAAAATCACAAGTTGTTAATGTCCTACTTAGAAGTAGAATTAAATATATTGTTCTGCATACACATTGTATCTTCAATATTTGCTTCTAGGGGGGGGTCCCTGATACTTAATATTTCCAGATGGGGGTCGGCGGCCAAATAGATCTGCAATTTTATCAATAGTTAAAGCATAAAATAATGGTTAAAGTAATAATGCTTCCTGGTCTTACAAATCTACTATTCTACGTTATTCTCCAAAGTGTTGCCGAATAACGCGGTATCCAACCACTTCATTATGTCAGGGCTAGGGCTTCATCTCTCTCTCAGCTAAGGGGTCCTTGGCAGGGGCGTCACACCAAATTCTGGGCCCTGGGTACAAGGATTCACTGCGGGCCCCCCATGAATGTTAACTATTGAAAAATAGCAGATATACAAGCTCACAGCGCGGCACCGAGTGCCGCGCTGCGAGCTTGTAGATCTGCTATTTTTGAAAACTTGTGAAAATGTGTGCAAGAAACCCATGTTTCCATGTCAGTGATGCTCAAACTTTTTCATGTGAAGGACCCCCAAAATGATATGAATTTGGCCACAGACCCCCATCTCAAAATATTTAGTTCCAGGGACCCCCCCGGAAGCAAAATTTTGCTTAAAAAATACATATTCAAAGATTTGCACACATTTTCACGACTTTTCAAAAATAGCAGATCTACAAGCTTGCAGCGCGGCACTCGGTGCCGCGCTGTGAGCTTGTATATCTGCTATTTTTCAATAGATAAAGTTACTAGGGCCCCTCCGCCTTGGGCCCCAGTAACTCAGTCCCACTTTCCTACCCCTTGTGACGCCCCTGGTCCTTGGCCTGAAAACGTAGAAGAACCCCTGGACTAAAGGGAATATTATCAACAGTATACCTCTTCAGTCTCCAGGCAGAAATTAACTGTATTCACTCAATCTTGATGTAATGTTTGGGCTTGAACACGGGATTCTGTGAACAGGTTAGATTCACATAATGCATACAGTAATTGCACTCTTTTGTACACGCCTGACATGTTAGCATTTTTCTTTGCAATTTTCTACATCAATACCCCAAACCCTTACAATGCTGACGTAACAGAGTGAAACAAGGATTCACCTTTTGTTGACTGGTAATTGGAACACATTCCCGAGAAGCTCTGCTCAATGGCCCTCTCTCTCTCTCTCTCTCTCTCTCTCTCTCTCTCTCTCTCTCTCTCTCTGTCTCTCTCTCTCTCTTAGCCCGTACAGCGCTTGCCCAGCCTTGACGACCTTACAGGCTTATATAACAATAAAACATAATATAGATAGCATGTTATGCAGTGGTTCCCAAACTTTAGCTCGAGGGACCAAAACTAGTGAAAATAGCAGATCTACAAGCACACAACGTGCCGCTTCGCGCTGCGTCGTGAGCTGGTAGATCAGCTATTTTCACTACTTCTTTAACAATTGTTTTCTAATTGATGGAACTTATCCGATTTTTCTTTCATTTCTTCATGAAATTGCGGGAAAAAATCTTTGTATTTTGGTTTTAATTCATGAAAAACTATGCTTTTGAAATAATAATAATTATAAACAAAATGTAGGAAACCAAACATTATGGGACCCATGAAAATGTGTCCGTGACCCACAAATGGGTCCCGACCCACTGTTTGAGAAACAGTGAAGGTTCATTTGTTGACCTGGCATCCTATAGTTTGTATAGTTTCAATTTACAGATTTTTTTTTTTTATACTAGGCCAATACTGTTTAGACTGATGATGGGTTCTAGGTTTGCCTACTGTATGATCCTATATTACTATGTCTATGCATTTGATGTATTACCACGTGTTCACCTTGGATTAATAGTATCTGCTAAATGCGTAAATTGTAAATTCATAACGATCCACTCATCCTAGACTCTTCGCCCTACTGGCCCCCAAACTGTGGAATAAACTCCCAGTTGCACTTAGAACAGCACACTCACTTCCTAGCTTCCGCCGTGGTCTGAAGACTCACCTCTTCAGACTCCACCTTAGCCCATAGCACTTAACGTAGCACTTGCCTACTCTCAAAGACCATACATGTAATTTAGATAGCATTTTTTGGTTTTTACATTTTTTTTACTGAATAGGTACTTGGTCTACCTACGTTTATGCCTACCTATTTATGCATTCGATGTATTCTTGTTGATGCATTGATGTATAGTATTACCTTGCTTATTGTAAATCGCTTTGGATTAAGAGTGTCTGCCAAATGTCTAAATTGTAAATGGTCTCTCTCTCTCTCTCTCTCTCTCTCTCTCTCTCTCTCTCTCTCTCTCTCCCTCCCTCAGGAACATGGGATATCAAAGGAGGCGTGGGCGAGACGGACTCTTCTTGCAACTAGGAACGCCTGGACGAGGTGCTTTTTTTAAAGTCAAACCGCCGCCCTGTGTGGCCACAGGTCAAGGGGGGGTAAACGCGCCTCGTGTTTCCTCCCCTCTCTATCTCTCTCTGTAAACAGGAAGGACAGTGGCTTGACAAAGAGGCGCGCGAGGGAGGAGAAGAGAAGCGCGATCGACATCCTCCTCCAGAGCCTTCCACTATAGTACCCTTAACCACTCAGCTTTGCTTTGCTTCGCATCGCATCCACCGTTGGGAGTTTCACCAGTTCCGTTTCCCTGCTCGACCAAAACCAGGAAAACGGGGCGTGGCTCACTGTCAGCAGCTAGTGAGCAAGCCAATCGAAAGGGGGCAAAGGGGTGGAGCCGCAGCTACAGTATATGGGGCGACGACGGCCTGTCTCCGCTAGCGACGTTGTTTTTTAGGCGGCGTGACGTGTTTTTAGCGTGGTGCTCTCTGTTTGCATGACGAACGCGGCCATGTTTTAGTTTTGGTTTCGTTGATTTTTAGAGCATGTACGAGCCGTGACTTCTCGGAGTCATTTATTTTAAGTCCTTATGTTGGTTTTTACCTTCTCCTTCAGAGACTCATACACAAGCCCTTTTCTCTGAACTTTTTGCTTTACTCTTCTTGAAACGTGACATTATTTATTTCTCTGTCGCATCGCCACGGGAACACGGACAAAGGACGACAACGGAACGAACAAACTGAACTTCATATAGTCTTTATCGTCTTAATTGAACTGAAAGAGTTATTGATGTTGCAAAAAAAAAGTGTATTGGATCATATTTGAGGAATGTACTCGTTGTGGAACTTGTATTATTACCCTGTGAATAACGATAATAACGAATAACAATGATGAATTTACTTGAGGTTCTGTTAGTGGTTGGTTCTATGAAGTGCGGTTCTCTTGGTGTCGTACAAGGCTAGGCACAGGCCAGGAGTTAACAACAAAGGACGAAACATTTTATTATGGACCCATCCACAAAACCTGTCTGCTGAATATACCGTCACTGTCGGGCAGAAACCTCGTATCTCCAAGTTTCAAATTTGTAATTTCTTTTTGTGAATTAAAGCCCTGCTTCACCATACAAGACTGTCGCACAAAGCTAGTGAAAATAGCAGATCTACAAGCACACAACGCCTCGCATCGCGAGGCATTGTGTTTGTTTCTGGCAGAAACAGCTCATCTCCATTTTCAAACTTTTTGCAGATCTACAAGCTCAAAATGTGCCATTTCGCTCTGTGTTTCGAGCTTGTAGATCTGCTACTTTTGAATTTGAACCCTGAAACGTTACAGTACGAGGTTTCCACCCGACAGACGATATTGTATAAACATTGCAAAAACGTGCGCGCGTGTGTGTGTGTGTGTGTGTGTGTATATAGTAAACCTATGATTGTACTGCTGCAGAATGTTTGAAGAGCTCTATTTCAAAACACTGTATGAAAAACATATACTGTATGTACTTTAAATATTTTTTTTTTTGGGAAGTACCATAATTTAAGTCCATATTGACAACACCATTATTACCCAGTAAGTAATCTGTTTTTTCTTTATTTTATTTTATTGTGAAACCAAACTACTACTGCTGCAGTTCCACCCTTAAAAAAAAGGTACCATATTTAATTTGGTTTCTGTGCAGTCGATCGTTTTGTAACTACTAGACCTTACCCGTTCAAAGATATGAGCTCCGAAATGTAACTATAGCGGTTTCTTTGGATTTCTGTCACGGTGGATCTCAACTTAACTTATAATATAATTAGGTAAATATATTGCATCTTTACAATGCACTGACTCGGAGCCAAACAGGTTTTTTTTGTTTTATTATTCTCGGTACGGCTCTTATGCAACTTCTTCAGGCCTGTTTTCGTGCACACGGATGAGACGTCACGGTCTTACATTGCAATCTGTTCCTCTTTTAAGTTGTGTTTATCAGTTATGTGGAACTGCTCCGTCCTTGCAGCTTGAAAAAAAAAAGAAAAAAGATGAAAAAAGATGAACTCCTCAGCCCCTGTGCATAAATATCAAAGCCAGATAACGCTGTCCTGTGTGTCGCTGTATGCCATCTATACTTAGCACTTCTCTGCCTCACAGCGCTTGGTGAAGTCGCCTCGGTGTAGCTCAGTGGTTCTCTTCAAGGTCTCTCCTTAACTTTGACAGTGTACAAACGGAACCAAATGGACCCTAACGGGTCCATTTGGTTCCGTTTGTACACTGTCAAAGTTACAGACTTGTAAGGGTCAATTTAGACCCCCATAAAGGAACCTAGAGAGTCCCTGGAATCCACTTTGAATTAACACTGGGGATTTTGCTGTGTGCCGTTTTAACAGAGTCCTTATTTGTCATCAGTCATTGTCAGTGGACGGGCCGACCTATAGGATCAGATATAGTAACTGGATGGTTGTCATTTGAATTGGGCAAACAGGGCTTTTAAAGTAATTACAGGTGGTGTTCCGTACTGAAATAAGCAGCCAGAGTGTAACATGACATCTCAAGAGGTGACTTCTCCCTGCGTTTCACAGAAATGGCCCATAAAAAGTAACTGATGATGATTAGGAACGACCAATGTTGGCCCTGCGATTTCTCTTTGGGTGATAAAAGATGCGTCCTCGAGGAAAGACTTTTCAGTCTTTGAACAGGGTCACATGTTCATGTCAGACGGTTAGAAGGGTTAGTTCAGGCTTAATAGAGGTCCACGAGCCATTAAGCTTTAGCATAGTCTAATAAAACTTCAACAATCATTAATCCTTTGGAGGGGGCAAGAGAGTCTGTTTGACATGGGATTGTTGGCACCAACACATTGCTCGCATTAGACATCCTAGATCTCTTCTGTTATTGATCAGATGAGCAGATAGTACAGACCTAGAACAAAATGATTTGTTTTTAATTTCAATTTGGGGGGAGAGTTTGATACAGAGGAATAAGATAAGTCAGATATGTTAAGCATCATGTTGTCTAAACCTCTCTCCCTCTCTCTCTCTCTCTCTCTCTCTCTCTCTCTCTCTCTCTCTCTCAGTTCAATCCAATTCAAAGGGGCTTTATTGGCATGAGAAAACATACGCTTACATTGCCAATGCAAAAGGGGAACAAAACAAAACAATGTACATACGCTACTGTAGGTTTGTACACTTACAATGGGAACCAAGAAATGTGTCGACAGACCAGTGTCACATTGCACAGTATCTTACAAAACATTCCCTGTCAGAAATGGTACATCCATGTTGTTAGAGTGAGTCATAATGTAACAGAGATGATGGAGGGTCATGGTCGGTGATTCTTCTGTTGAGGTGGTCATGAACTAACTCTTCATGATGTGTGGCTGTTGTCGCTGTGAGCAGGGGTGTCGCACCACATTCTGGGCCCTGGGTGCAAGGATTCACTGCGGGCCCCCCATGAATGTTCTTCATAGGGGAGGGGGTTTAACCCATTTAGACCGGGAACGCGTTATTACGCGTTATTTTGTGCTTTAACCATTGAAAAATAGCAGATATACAAGCTCACGGCGCGGCACCGAGTGCCACGCTGCGAGCTTGTAGATCTGCTATTTTTGAAAAATCGTGAAAGTTTGTGCAAGTCTTTGAATATTTCAAATCCTTCTAAGGTTTCTTGAAAAACCTGTTTCCCATCTCAAAATAGTTCCAGGGACCCCAAAGAAGCAAACATTGAGTTACAAATGTTCACTTAAAAAATACATGTATTCAAAGATTTGCACACATTTTCAAGACTTTTCAAAAATAGCAGATCTACGAGCTTGTATATTGGCTATTTTTCAATAGCTAAAGTATAAAATAATGAAGGCCCCTCCACCTTGGGCCCTAGTAAATCAGTCCCACTTTTCCCCCCCTTGTGACGCCCCTGGCTGTGAGGCATTGTAGATAATGAAGCTCTCCTATAGGATTGTGTTTGTGTATCCATAGTGTGCCAGCTATGTGCTAATACACCTCTTTAGAGGATTTAGTGGTGGTGTGCCATGCTTGTTCCGAGCTCAGTGGGGGTTTTCACACTTTACAAGGACTTGAGAGCGTTTTTTTTCGAGTGAAAAGAGACGAATGTGTGGCGCTTTGGTGCAGTGAAATTGCTAAAGCGTTAGACCCTCTGTGTGTTTGTTTGTGTGTGTGTGAGTGGGAAAATAGAACTTGCAGGCTCAAGTGCTTTGCAAACAGGAATGTGCAGATTGTGCGTGCGTGTGTACTTGTACAGAATATGTGGGCTTAAATGCGCTGCAAAACATGGGAAACCTTAGATAGACTCGGATTGGTGTGCGTACGTCATACATTTCAAAGTTTACTGTATCTTGCCTTGCACTTTACAAAGAAGCAAACTTTACGGGGAAAATGGTCGAAACAAGAGATTTGTGCTTGTGTGTGCGCGCGTGTGTGTACATTATATCAAGACTGAGTGTGTGTGTTTTTTGTTTTTTTATTGATCGGATGACAAAATATTCCTCCTATTTATGGCAAATGTATACGGACAAAAAGTGTGTTGATGAAAAAAAAAGAGTAATATATCTAACCAAATGTAAAAGAATGTTGAAGTATATGAATATATACATACAGATGTTTATTAATTCAGGGGTGGTGACGTTACAGTTGCATTGCTATTTACTCCCATGAAAAGGCTTCTGACATCATTATTCAACAATATACATATTAACCTCATGCTCCACTGCTGTGCCAGTGTCTTTGACATGTGACATTACGTTGATAATTCTGTTTGATAAAAGGTACATTTATCATTTTAAACATCCAAGGACTGTTTCTTGCATACTGTTGTTTACAACAACAACAAAGGTTTTAAATGGCGTTGGCTATGTTGTAGCATCTTGTGAAAGTGCTAAATAGTTTTCTTTTGAAATGGCGGATGCATAGTTTTATTTATTTTTTATTTTATAATCTTTTTATTTAACAGTAGTTCATCCCCCAAAAATACGTATTTTTCTATCGATTTACACACCCAATGAAGACTGGAATTCATGTAGATTATTTCGTCTTTTGTCGCATTCCTAAGACAATAATTTGATTACAATACATTTACCAAATGCATTTGGGTCCCCATCCGGAATAAATGGGGGTACATTTACAATAATCACATTTTTGTCATTTTTGCGACAAATACAAAAAAATAAAAAAAATAAGATATTGAACCCAAATCTCCATGGCTTGAATAATCAGTAGAAAAAAAGGCATTTTGGGGGTGAACTACTCCTTTTAAGTCAAACTCAAACAGCAGAAATGTCATCAGTGTGGGTAGTACTGTAGATTTACAAATGACCCAACCAACCGACCACCATGTGTGCCCTGTACTCACTATTCCATTGTGAACTTTGTGTGCAAATAATCTTCTGACTTCTCTACGCGCCCCCAACCTCCCACCCTCCCCTGATGATGATCCAAAACAGCCTATTTATTGAGATTGTGCGCAATGCCGAAAACGCCGGACTTGATGTTGCACGACTCTGTACGTTGCGAGGTGTTTTTAATCGTATTATCATGTGCAGTGTGTATCAAAGAACCAAGTCAGTGCAACTTGCTGGAGATTAAAATGAGTTATTGGAAGTGTCACATTGGTGTGTTGTGTGTTGATTTGTAAAATACAAACGCATGCATACATACAGTACAGTACAGTTGTGCATTCATACCATGTCAAGGACCCCCAAATTGACACTTTAGCCCGCAGAACCCCATTTGAAAAGATACGCCAGTGGCCCTCATAAACGAGAAGATTTGTACGAGCGGCTCTAGCAGTGATTCTCAACCGTTTTAATTTCAAGGACCCCCAGTTTGACATGCATTTTAGGCTACGGACCCCCATTTCATGGCATTTCTATCTCTGAGACCCCAATTTATATTGTAAAATGAGTGTTATTTTAACTCGGGGAGTACTCTCTCTGAGTTACTGTACATACCCATAAGGGTCCATTTGGTTCATCATTTAGCTGGGGACCCCCTGGAACTCCCTCAAGGACCCCCACTTTGAGAACCAATGCAGTAGTATAGGCTACTATACACACTTGCAGTACATAGAATAATAACTTCATGTAGCACTTTTCAAAACACATCGTTAAAAAGGGCCCAACAGGAGCAAGCTATTCAATAAAAGGAAGTGTATTCTCTGTTTATTCTTGCTGTGTAACTTTTTCAATTACTCTATCTTTCCCTGAAAAATATTTCATGATATTAACGTCCAACCACTGAAGGAAGGGTGTGTGTGTGTGTGTGTGTGTGTGTTTACAGTTTACAGTTTACAGTTTAGGCATTTAGCAGACGCTTTTAATCCAAAGCGACTTACAATAAGCAGATACAACATCGCAATAATAAACAAGATAATAGGTCAGTACATTAACAGCAATATAACAATGTAAATGGATATCTATCTAGAGAAAAACACAATATAATCAAGTTCTAAAGAAACCTAACAAACAAATGCTTCATGTATGGTCATTGATTTTACTGTAGTGCTAAGGGTTTAGGTGGAGTCTGAAAAGGTGAGTTTTCAGTCCACGGCGAAAGGTAGCGAGTGAGTCCGTTGTTCTAAGTGCGACAGGGAGTTTATTCCACAACTTGGGAGCCAAGAGGGCAAACTGTCTCGGACGAGTGGATTTTTGCCCTGGAGTTTTTAGCGAGGGTTCGGTCAGCATCCCTGTGTTGGCTGATCTAAGTGAACGAGTGGGGGTGTAGGGGTTGATCAGCTTTTGGAGGTATGGAGGAGCCATACCTTTGGCTGCTTTGAAGGTCAGCATCAGTGTTTTGTATTCCATGCGGGCCGCAACCGGGAGCCAGTGGAGGCTGCGGAGAAGGGGAGAGACATGTGAGAACTTAGGCTGGTTGAAGACCAGTCGTGCCGCGGCATTTTGGATCAGTTGGAGAGGTTTAAGTGCACATGCCGGGAGACCAGTGAGGAGAGAGTTACAATAGTCGAGTTTTGATATGACAGATGTCTGAATGAGGAGCTGCGCTGCCTCCTGGGTGAGGAACGGTCTGATTTTACGGATGTTATAGAGTGTGAACCTACAGGACCGGGTGACTGATGCAATATGTGCCTTAAATGATAGCTGGGTGTCCAGGACCACACCAAGGTTTCTAGCAGTCGGAACTAAAGTCACCAATGCATTATCTATGGAAATAGTGAGATCTTGCATGGGGCAAGACTTAGCTGGGAAGAAGAGTAGCTCCGTCTTGTCCGGGTTCAGCTTGAGGTGGTGGGCTGACATCCACTGTGAGATGTCGGCCAGACATGCAGCAATGCGCTCTTCCACCTGGGTGGCAGAAGGGGGGAAGGACAAAAACAGTTGAGTGTCATCAGCGTAGCAGTGATATGATAGATTGTGAGCAGAGATTACAGCACCAAGGGATTTGGTGTACAGGGAGAACAGCAGAGGGCCAAGTACGGATCCCTGGGGGACTCCCGTTTGGAGGGTTCGGGGGGATGAAAGCAAACCTTTCCATGAGACCTGGTAGGTCCGGTCCGACAGGTAGGAGGAGAACCACTTTAGTGCCGTCCCGGTGATGCCTAGGTCAGCAAGGGTGTCCAGGAGCAGCTGGTGATTCACTGTGTCGAATGCCGCTGATAGATCCAGAAGAATCAGGACTGCAGAGTGGGATGCAGCCTGGGCAGCATGGAGTGCTTCTGTGACTGCTAGGAGTGCCGTTTCTGTGGAATGGGCCGGTTTAAAACCTGACTGGTTGGGGTCCAGCAGGTTGTTCTGTGAGAGATGGAGAGAAAGCTGGTTAGAGACCACACGTTCAAGGGTTTTTGAAAGAAATGAGAGGAGGGATACCGGTCTGTAGTTCTTGACGTCCGAGGCGTCAAGAGTTGGTTTCTTGAGGAGTGGTGATACTCTGGCTGTCTTGAAGGCAGCTGGGACACAGCCTGAAGTTACAGAACTGTTGATGATGGCGGTTATGAAGGGGAGTAGGTCAGGTGCGATCGTCTGGAAGAGTGGAGAAGGGATTGGATCCAGGGCACAGGTGGTAGGTCTAGAGGAAGTCACTAGTTTTATGACGTCATCTGCAGAGAGAGGGGAGAAGGAGGATAGACATGTTATGTTAGGGATACAATTGCGTGTTTTCGACACTGTATTCTGGGGGAGATGGGAGAATGAACTACTGATATCATCAACCTTCTTTTCAAAGTAGGTGACAAAATCGTCCGCTGAGAGGGATGAAGGAGGGGGGGGAGGGGGGGGTTTGAGGAGGGTTGAGAATGTGCTGAACAGTTTCCTAGGGTTTGAGGTACATGATTGGATCTTTGTGTGGTAGAATGATGATTTTGCAGTGGAGAGTGCGAGTGAGAAACCTGACAGGAGTGCGTGAAAGTGAGATAGGTCCTCTGGTTGCTTCGTCTTGTGCCACTTCCTCTCTGCCGCCCTGAGAGGTGTTCGCTCAGTTCTGAGGGTTTCAGATAGCCACGGAGCCGGTGGATTTGGGCGTGCTGGCCTGGTCGAGAGAGGGCAGTGCCGATCGAAGGCTGAGGAGACAGAGGAGAGAAAGGAAGATGTTAGAGTGTCAGGAGGGAGAGAGGGAAGGATATCTGGGGTTGGGAGGGAGGAGAGAATGGAGGAGGAGAGAATGGAGGGATCCAGGGTCCTCAGGTTGCGTCGTGTGGTGACAGTCCGAGGGAGGGTATGTTTAGATCTGTGGATAGAGAGGGAGAGGGAGAAGGTTATGAAGCAGTGATCAGAGTATTTTACAGGGGTAACAATGAGGTTTGAGGGGGAGCAGGCTCTGGTGAACACAAGGTCCAGTACATTCCCTGCCTTATGGGTGGGAGGGGAAGGGGTGAGGGACAGATCAAATGAGGACAATAGGGATGTAACGGGGAGATACTTCTCTTCAGTTGGTAGGTTGAAGTCACCCAGTAGAATCAGGGGTGTTCCATCCTCCGGAAATGAGCTGATCAGAGAGTCCAGTTCTTCCAGAAAATCCCCAAGGGTCCCTGGGGGGCGGTAGAGCACAATGATGGTGAGAAAGACAGGTTGTGTTATTGAAATGGCATGACATTCAAATGTGGACAGAGATAGGTGAGAGAGGTTTAACGCACAGATCTTCCATTTGGGAGATGTTAGAATGCCTGTGCCGCCCCCAGTACGATCTGTGGGACGCGGAGTGTGTGTAAATGTATGTGCTGTAGAGAGTGCAGCAGGAGTAGCCGTGTTGTGTGTGTGTGTGTGTGTGTGTGTGTGTGTGTGTGTGTGTGTGTGTGTGTGTGTGTGTGTGTGTGTGTGTGTGTGTGTGTGTGTGTGTGTGTGCGCGCGTGTGCGTGCGTGCGTGTGTGTGTGTGTGTGTAAAATAATTATGTTGTATAGTTTTTACATCTTATAGCCATTATACTGGCTTTTATTTATACAGTTCCCCTGCATACATACTGTGTACCACTGTACCACAGCTATGAAGTCTAATGTCTGTGTACTGTTCTACAACTTTGTCTGTTGTTGCCAATAGAATAACGTATTTAGAGAGAGGCAAAAGAAGAGAAACATGTTTCCTGTTTAGCAATGATGAGAGGCACAGCACTGTGGTTGTACTGTGACGTCTGTCTTCCTCAAGGTTGTGACACGTACTCCGGCCGTTTGTGGGCTTTGGTTATTATCAGAGCCTTGTATTAGACTAGAGAGTTCTGCCAATGCGGGGTCAGAAACAGTGCTGGTCACGTGGTTCATGCAACTAGAAATGTCACTTTTCCCTCATAGACTCCAATGCATTCTGTAAACTTCTGGTTCGTGCTTTGTCACTATTTGTCAATAGATGTGTATGTAGAAGACCTGAACCCATGAAGTTAACTGAGTTGGCGCGACTTTCCAATAGAGGGGTCTGGTTATTATTATTCCTCACTGCATTGTCCCACTCTGATGTGTTGATATTCATGATGGTAAGTGCACAGAACATGCATGAACAGACATGCACCTCCACACCAATGGATGCACACGCACGCACGCACACACGCACGCACGCACATCTGCATAAACACACACAGCGACAGTTTAAAATACTATAATTCCGGACATAATCATTCCAGACATTCTGGCCTGCAGTTTCAAATTCTAGGTGACCTCTGATGGTTGGCTGTCCCAAGAAAAGTAGACCAATCACAGTGAACTAAAACCTCAACAGATGTTGACTCACAATCCGTTCTCTGAGCTGGGTATGACGACACACTTTCTTCATTTAATCGAAACTCACGTGCGCACACGCTCGCTCACACACACACACACACACACACACACACACACACACACACACACACACACACACACACACACACACACACACACACACACACACACACACACACACACACACACACACACACACACCTGTCATGAGGTTGTTTCATCACAATCATTTGTGAATGACCATTGCAGTCGGCCTGTGTCTCATCATGGAAGATACAATTTGTATGCAAGACTTTTCAAAGGCTAACTCTATTTAAAACTATTAATGACAATAATGAACTCAGATCTTTTTCTCCGCTTCTCTTCCAAAAAAGAGGAAGGAAGAACAGGAATACTGGAAATACTGAAATAATTATGCTGAGCTCATCTTGCTCAACCCACAACAGTTCTCTGGAAAGGAAATAGAAGGTTCTTCAGAGTCGTTCATCACAGGAGAGGATGGGTCTCATCTCACCCTGTGTGCTCCTCTGTGAGTATATATCACTATTATTACTTTAGATCTAGAGTATTTAACATGATTTTTTTACCCATTTCAATGAAGGAATACGACTTTGATAAATATTTTGATACAATTAAGCAGCTAAGTTTTAATACATTCAAACATACTGTATGTCAAGGGAATTCATGTAGTAGTTGTTTTTTATGTACTGTAGGTTATTGACCAATGTTTTCACTGTGCTGTAGTTTTATAATTTAACAAATATTTGTAACTGCTCTTAGCAATAACAAACAAAACAAAAGACCAAAGTACGTTAGCACCGCCCACTCTTATAGTAAACCACACCTTAAAACCTTTCATTTTATTTTGTATACAATAACACAATTATTTGTAGCAAGGTATTTAGACAGGTTAATTTGTTTACCTTTTTCAAAATGTTGATATTAGCATATTGTTTAGACGAATGACTCTTGGTTCTTGGTTTAGGCCTATATGATCATAGATTACTGAGTCACTACATACTGTCTCTGCATTTGAATATGTGTTTACCTTCAGTACCTTACTTACTGTAAGTCGTTCTGGATGATGTCTGCTAAATGCCTAAATGTTATGATGACTAATGTGCAAAACCTCGGTTGGTTATTAGAAAATGTATTCAAAGCATTTTTACTGTATATTCATTCTCCTGCATCATCAAGTCTGAAACTATTATTGCGACCGTCCGTCAGTACACATTTGTAGAGTCTATTGGTTCCCTCGTCACTGTGACATCACAGGAGACATCACCTATGTAAAAGTCCATATATGGGTATCCCTTTTACGCCCATATATGAATATCCCTGATGTCATCGATATATATCACAGGCAAGATAGCAAAGGCATGGCCCATATCTGTGTGGCTGGTGCAGATAGGGATCTCCATGTATGGGCATAAAATATATTGTATGAGTATGGATACATATTATTATTAATAAAGGATAAAATAAAATAAAAAGTCCATATATGGTCATTCCCAGAGACAAAATCCCTTTTATGCCCAAACTGTATATGGAGATTTCTGATGTCATCAATCCCAGGCCCTCACTGGCCCAAGAGCCTGCTTTACTCTGATTTACACCCTACCCTAACGTTAATATTAAGTCCATATATGTATATGGATATATATTAATAAAGGATAAAATAAATAGAATGTCCATAATCAGTATGGGCATTCCCAGATGATGCCCTGTTCGGGTACCCCCTTATGCCCATTATGGAGATCCCCAGGCATCAAAACCAGGCCCTAACTTGCCAAGGCCCTGCTTGGCTTTACTAATTAAACGTTTTATGCCCATGGAGATCCCTGTCCCAACGTCATCAATATTAAGGACATATCTGCGAATGCCCATATTTGGTAATGTCCATGTATAGGCATGTTTTGACATAACATTGTTGACTATCATGCAGGGGTCTCCATATATGGGTAACTGGTCCGATATACATCACTGGCCAGATGGCCAAGAATTGGCGCGACCTCTCCCTTTAATGTCGCCCTGAGGCGTCTTACTAGTAGGCCTATAAGTTATTGTGCAGCTTCAGATATTTGTAAATGCTAATATAAACATGAAAGGTTTTCAACAGGGTAAAAGTAATATTGTTTTACTCTATGCTAGCTGACAATGGCTGTCTGTTTGTCTGTCTGTCCAACTGTCCGTCCGTCCGTCCGTCCGTGCGTGTGTGTCTGGAGCTACTGTTGGATCAATCAGCACTACAATGTGTATGACAGCTGCCATTTGGTCCAATAATATTTTTTCTCATATTGAACTAGCTCAGCAATATCTATTAATGCAGACTAAACTCATTCCGAACAGAGATTCATACCCTACTGTTTACATGGAACCTGAATAAAAGTATATTCCGATTCAAAGGTATACCCACCAGACCAGAATGGAATATTCGATTCCAACTGAGGTGTTTACATGAGCATTTTTATTCTGAATGAGCAGTCATTCTGAATACAAGTGGAATATACCTGTGCATGTAAACACAGACACTTTGCTTAACATGATATTGTCTCATCACATGTTTCAGTGCTGAGTACCTTCCTCTCCTATGGACACAGTCAAGGTGAAGATTGATTTTCTATCTAAACTCTTCGATTCAGTCATTATCATATATCCTCTTACATAATTATACTTCTGTCAGTTTACTATCATATGCATCTACTCAACATCCTGTGATTTAGTGACAGACAAGTGAGTTTGTAGCATTGATTTTATTTTATGTGCTTGTATTTTATCTGTGACCAGCTGTTCTGAGTCTGGAGCCCAACTGGTCCCAGATATTTACCAGAGAGTCTGTTACATTCATATGTGACATGGGAGAAAGAGATAAGGATGACTGGTACTACAAACTTGACAAAGATGGTCGTGAATTTTTCCCATACGCTTTTCCGAATAGATTTCCATTGCTACAAACAACGCCAGACTACAGTGGTGAATACCAGTGTACTGGTGTTCTCAAAAACAATCCCCAGGTTACAAAACAAAGTAATAAAGTCACTTTGGTTGTATCAGGTAAGTCATATTTTTCATCACTGCCATTATATGCAACATTGTTAATAATTTAGTAATCATTCTATAGTTTTGAGCGACCTGCTTTGCTCACGCCTGTCAGCACAGCAGGTGTGTGACTGGCACCTGAGTCATGGGTCCTGCATTGCATTTTTGTTTTAGTGTATGCTCCAAGCAGCAACACTGCCCCATACAAAAACCGTGACCTTCGGTCACAACCAATTGGTATTATTTAAGAGTAAAAATAATCGCCCGAATGTACGTTTCCATGCTTCTTTGGTGAATTAGATAGAAATGGATGGTCAAGCTTTGATTGGCCATTGGGTTGTTATCACTTATCAGGTAGTTCTTAATTATCAATAATTATTTTCAGTACTCCTTGTTAGTTATTTTTAATCGATTTTTGACATACAGATGTGCCATCTAAAAACTTCACGCGTCCTGTAATTGGCAAGACACTAGATTTCCAGTGAATTGGCAGAACATTGAGCTTGTAGATCAGCTATTATTGCTATTTTTACGACCGTCTCTGACTTCTATGTTCAAATCTACCAGGTGGATTCTGTTTTCAGTAGGAATAGAGAGGTTTCCTGCCATTTGCGTGTTTATACAAAAATACGCTCCATTCTCCGTATTAATTAGAAAGGCAAAACAGGGGGAAAAAATGCTTTTGCAGGACATTTTCAGGAAAAGAGCAGTAAAGCCTTAAAACTTAAACTGCACATCTGTAGACAAATGTATCTACTATTTATGAAAATGTGTGCAGATCTTTGAATATACAGAATGGATCAACATCATGTGCAGGGGTGTTGCACCAAATTCTGGGCCCTGAGTACAAGGATTCACTGCGGGCCCCCCATGAATGTTCTTCGTAGGGGAGGGGTTTTAACCCATTTAGACTGGGACCGCATTATTACGCGTTATTTTGTGATTTAACTATTGAAAAACAGCAGATGTACAAGCTCACAGCGCAGCACCGAGTGCCACGCTGCGAGCTTGTAGATCTTTCTTTTTTTTCCTATAATTTATATCCCATGGTTTTTGCAACCCATTTTCTCACCCAGTGCCAACTACCTAACCTGTAGTCCTGGTTTCCGCTCTCCCCCTGCCGCGCCAGGGGAATTGTGGAGCACCTGGCTGGCTAGGGGGAGGTAGTATAGAAACCAGGACTGCAGCATGTTTTTGTGAGGGTATCTACCCTAGGAGACACGGGGAGAACATGCATACTCCACACAGAAAGGCCCTATCGCCAACCCCACCTAGGGTGTGGCCGCTGATGACGCGGAGGGAGGAACACGCCCCCAGCACCCACAGCGTCGCCCGGCGGGAATCGAACCCAGGACCTTCTAGCTGTGAGGCGAATCGCTATCCACTGCACCACGGTGCCCCTTGATCCATCAAGCTTGTAGATCTGATATTTCTTTTAAATCGTTAGAATTTGTGCAAGTCTTTGAATATTTCAAATTCTTCTGAGGTTTTTCAAAAAACCTATGTCAGGGGTGCTCAAACCCTTTCATACGAAGGACCCCCAAAATGATAGGTATTTGTCCACGGACCCCCATCAGCAAAAATTTGAGTTACAAATATTCGCTTAAAAGATCCATATTGTAAATTCAAAGATTTGCACACATTTTCAAGATTTTTCAAAAATAGCAGATCTATAAACTCGCTCCGCTGCACTCGGTGCTGCGCTGTGAGCTTGTATATCTGCTACTTTTCAATAGCTATAAAATAATTAAGGCCCCTCCACCTTGGGCCGGGCCCTAGTAACTCAGTCCCACTTCCCCCGAATCCCCCCTCTTATGACACCCCTGATCATGTGGATGGTATACTACTCATTGTATAGACCAATTTCCTGAGCGCTTCCCTGTAGATGCAAACTGCGGTGGAACTGCGGTGCAAACAGTAGCCAGTGGTGGAGTAGAAGTAAAATGATTGAAAATGGGAAATACTCAGTCTGAATCTTCCTAATCTGAACAGATAAAAAACCAAGGCCCAAACTGACAGCTGACCAAACAGACCTACCTGTAGGGGGCAGTGTTACACTGAGCTGCTCTGTGGTGGGCTCATCTGGATGGAAATGGCGCTTCTACCGGCACCAATATGAGAGACCTTCACCGATCAAGAAAGATCAACACCCTGATGGATCAATCAGTGTGTCAGAAAGAGGAGTCTACGGGTGCATAGGAGAGAGAGGGAAACCGGTTTACTACACTGATCAGAGTGATACTGTTACAATAGACACAATTGGTGAGTGCTTTAGTTTTTAGTTTTTTTTTTTGCATGGGTGTGTGTTTGGGGGGGGCGCCAGGAGCGGCGCAGGCGCTATAGGCGTGGCACAGACTCCAGGAGCGGGTATAGAATGGGGGGGTATAGAGTAGGGTCTGAAAATGATATTGTGCATTTTTGACAGATCTGTACAATCAATCCTGCAGTCCAGTGTGCCTCACATATTCATTTAAAGAGAGCATCACTCTCAAGTGTGTGATATTGGGGAGAGATACACATACTGGGTGGATGCATTGTGGATCACAACTAGGCCTAATTGTGCTTAAATGCTGTTTTCATTGCCGTCATACTGTGTCATAGTGACAAGATCTACTCAACCTTCAGTGCCTGGAACTGGGGAACAGAGTTCTCCACTTGTGGGGCTGATTGTGGGACTTCTGGTTGTGTTTCTACTGATCATTCTTCTGCTCCTGCTGTGTCGATACAGAACATCCAAAGGTGAGAACCACTGTAGTGATATAAAAAAAAGTATGTTGTGATACTGAAGAACAAAGAACTGGTTTGTAGCATATAACACCTAACATGTTTTGCTTCTTTTTAAATTACAGATCCATGTTGTGTCAGGTAGGTACAGCGCTCTGTTTCTAAAACTGTCCCATATGAAGGATCTCCTTAGTCAACTAAGTGTCAATTCTCTATACAGTTAGTCTCACATACCGGTAGTGGCAGGGTCACTGCCAAATGGTGTGTTAAAAGGATATAGGGTGGTTGTGCCAACCCAACACTGGCGGCCGTAGGAAAAGGCAAAACAAGTCATAAATACTGCTTTCCAGTGAATGTTGTCTAGGGTACGGTCACACCAAACTTTGACTATGCAGGCGAATTCTGCCAATGCTTTTCAATGGGAACGGAGTGGTTTGTTCCCATTCAAGGATTTCTGCTCTGTTCCCATTGAAAAGTATTTGCAGATTCTGCCACCCCACAGAATTAATTAAAGTTCGACCGCACCCTTATAAATGTTTCCTAAACCAGCCTGAGCATAATTTCTATGCTACTTCTTACATTCTAAACTGGAGGGGTTTGTGTGTTAAAACATCACTTGATTTATATTTATGCTAGCTCATGATCTGGGATCATGAGCCTATAATAAGGCTTATTGACTAACAACATTTAAAACAACATTAGTCAACTAACCAACTATCGTCTCATCTTAAAACATGACCACGTAGATCCTGTTTGCTATTAAATATTTATCTTGAAATAGATCTGTCAAGTCCCAGGGAACCAATCAGGACTCTGCATCAGATCAGAAGACCAACCACAGAGGAAGTCCAGAAGATGGACTCTCCCCATTTCAGCATGGTAAGCTTTTAATCCAATCAATCAATCAATCAATCAATCAATCAATCAATCAATCAATCAATCAATCAATCAATCACATACCAGCTGATCATTAACCCAACACTGACGTTTCTGCTTTGGATAAAACAAACACACGGACAATGTTGTTTCTTTCAGGTGAGCCTGCAGCTGAGTCCGGTGATGTAACATATTCACAGATTGAAGTAAAAAACATCAAGACAAAGAAAGGTGAGTAAACCAAAAACATGGAGCAGCTAAAAGATGAAGTGTAGACTGGCTGTTTAACACAGCCTACATTGGTTGTGTATGAGTGTCTGTGTTTGTGTGTGTCCTGTGTTGTCACTCATACGGTATTTAATCTATCCACCAGTAAGACTCCCTAATCGGGAGATAATCGACCGTCAGGTCGCATACACAAACTTTAGAAGGCAATGGTAGCCAATCAGGAGGGAATATGGGAAATGGGACAGATCCATGTTGATGACATGACTTTAGAGATACTGTGTACCGCTTTGTGTGATTTTAGGGCAAAATTTGTAGGAGCAGTGTCCAAAACGTGTTTTGATAAAATCGACCTCATGGTGGCGCTAGAAGAGGGCCATGTGAGAAATCAGGGCTGGCTGGAGGTTGTGGTTTGCCAGCCAAGGAGTGTGTGTGCAAAGTTTGGCATGGATAGGGGCAACGGTGCCCGAGATAAGAGTAGGGCCAAAAGTGTGATGTGACGTGACGGACAGACGGAGGGACAGACAGCCGGTGGAGGTTTTCATAGTAACTTGCGACCTGGCGGTCCCAATCAATCACATAATAAAGCATATGAGAAGCCATTGTCTTCCTAACAAGTGTACAGAAACTGTGGACCTGTTTATGTTTTTTCCACATAAATTAGTGTCACACAAAAGTAGTTAAAATAGCTCACAACACATCCCAATGCAGCATGTTGTGAGCTTGTAGATCTGCTATTTTAACGTCTTTTTTTATGGAAAAAGGAAAGGTTTGGGAGAAACATGCTTTCCACCCGACAGCAACAATATACACAGTGTAAAATAATGTGTTTATCTAGTGAGCTAAACATAAACAAAAGTCTTGTGTAACAGTGTACAATCATTTGTACAGGTAACTACAGTAGCTTAAACAGTGTTCCTAATAGAGAGTTTCCTTCACAGAGAAGCCTGCCGTTTTTGTGCGAATAAAACACAAGAAAAAACAACAACGCCCTTTGCATGTAAAGAACTTTAGATGTGAAACTGATGCACTTCCAGATTTTTTTTTTTTTTTTAATAAATCAAATTTAGTGACTCTGTTCTTGTTGTGTTGTGTTGTGTTGTGTTGTGTTGTGTTGTGTTGTGTTGTGTTGTGTTGTGTTGTGTAAGGAGCAGGAGACCCAGATGTGACTTACGCCCAGGTTAACCACCAATACAAAGCCAAAGCCAAGAAGAAGAAAGGTAGATGGAATGCATTATATACTGTACCTACACACACAGTGTCAATACACAATATGATAGTAGGCTATTTGTTCCTCGATTTCATCTGTTCCAGTGAAACATAATAAGAAAACACAGCTAGTTACATGCAACACTACAGCCTTGTGTGTTTGAAGGCTGAAACTGAGTAAGAATAGGCCTGTCAACATTATTACATAATAGCCTAATCACAATGATTTTGAAACATTTTCAGAAATTGTGGAAATAGACAATCTACAAGCTCACAGACAAATATCATTGTATTTTTCGGTCATTGTCAGTCATTTCTTTGTGTATTTTCTTTTTTGTCATATCTGGTCTTTGCACTCTGCTGCGTTTTTCTGGCCGAATATCGGGGTGAATCAAGTTTGCACACTGCCGCCCGTTTCGTATTTATTTTCGCACCAGGGTTGATTTTTTCCTATTTTCGCAAATGTCGCCACTGGGTCCTTTGCTATTTCTCTCTCCTCTCTCTCTCCTTGGCCTGAGAAATGCTTTCGAGGATTTCGGATTTCCAAATCGCAACAAGAAAACGCAGTGCAGTGTGCAACCAGCTTAAATAGTAATTATAACAATGAGAATGCTGTCAAATGCACTGCTTATAATGTGTGCTAATATTTTCTGTGAACTATTTTCCATTCTCTGAATCAGCAGCTCCAGAGACAACTGAAGACACCATCTACTCTCAGGTCAAACCAGGACCAGCCGTCGGCTCGGTAAGATTCTATAATAGGACATCCAGACACTACCATCTACTGTAGTTTTGAGGATAAAGATGGCATTATTTATTGTGTAGTGTCCTATGCTCATTGCAAGCTTTAGATCTCTTTATAAGGACAGATGACCAAGAACTTCTCTTTGGAAAGCAAACAGAGCTCTTCCATTTATTATTGTTGTGCACACATGCTAGCCGGCAGAACAACACAGTCACCACCTTACGACATCATCCATCACCATTCTCTGACAGGCATCACTAAACAATCCCTGAGCCTGGTTAATATGAAGCACTATTGCATCATCACACTGTTGTAAACATGAAATGAAACAATATTGAGCAACAGGAGAAAAAGGAAACTGTCACAGAACCTGCACATACTATGTGCTTCCCCTAATATGGGCTGTGACTTGCACTTCAGTAACCACTGACACACATCTGGGTTTGAGTTTTCTTCTTTCTTTTTTGTCTTTACATTGTATGCTGTTGTTTTCATTCCAGGATGGTGACTGAAGATGTCATTAAAACATGGTGAAGAGAAGACAACATGGAGGAAGTCAAATCTACTCCTCCCACCAACACGTTACACTGGGACGCGTTGTGAGCTTGTAGATCTTCTATTTTCACAGAATGGTGGTCACTCGCAGAATGGGTTCATGTGGTTTTGTAGTGCTTATAGGGCATCGCAGTTTAAGCCCTGCCCATCCTCACTCTGGACCCGGAAGAGTTTTGCCCATTCATTTCATCCATAGAAATTTCATAAAGTAATTAGAAAGCTGAAAAAAGACGAGGGTACAACTTGTACCCTGCCCCTTTTCAGCTTTCGAATTAATCGTTGCATGTGTTTATTGTCATGATTCCTCACAAGCCGGGGTGGGTTTGTCAGAGGCTTAAAATACGTTTAAATAAATACTTTATGAAATGTCTATGGATGAAATGAATGGGGAAAGCGCTTCCGGGTCCAGAGTGAGGACGGGCGGGGCTTAAACAGCGATGCCCTATAGAAAGAACTCGACCTGATGGAGTCAGAAAACCCTTGAGGTGGCAAAGCTGTCCTGCTTGATTTAGACCTTAGATAGCAATATACAATGTAATGGCTGGCTTGGCAGTGTATAGGTTGATACTGTAAAAATACCAAACTCACTGTAAGTGGTAGAAATTCACATTTTTTCTGACTCTGTTACAAGAAGGTAATTAAAAATGTACTGTAATTGAGTAAAAGTACAAAGGTATTGGAATCAAAATGAACTTAAAGTACCAAAAGCAAAAAGTACTGATTATGCAGATTGTCCCATTTCACAGGTTTAAAAAGAAAATAGCAGATCTACAGTACAGCTCACAATGCGTTGCATGGCGACACACAGGCCGAAATTAATTAATGTATGTATGTTTTGAAATAATAATCAAAATCTACAAAGTAACTAACTAAAGTTTTCAAACAATTGTAGTGGAGTAAAAGTGTAATATTTGCCTCTGAGATGTAGTGGAGATGAAGTAAAAGTAGCCTATTGAAAACTGGAAATACCCTGGAGTAAAAATACCTCAAAACTGTACAGTAATTGAGTAAATGCACTTGGCAGTGTAGGTAGATACTGTAAATAGACCAAAGTCAGTGTAACATATTTTGCTCCATAACAGATAAAGGACGGAATGGTTTAGCATAAGATTTCTGGTTATTATTTCCTTTTGTCTGAATAGTATGACTTTACTTGTTTTATTAATTTTATTTTATTGAATTCTTTTATTAATTACATTTTCTTGGACAACATCTTGGATTTCCTGATGACATACTGTATGCCTTTTATAATGTTTCTTATGACTTCTATTAACATAATAGTGTTGTGTCGCATATTGTATAGTTGGGGCATGTTGTATATTATGTTGTTTGTTACTGGATACTATGATATTTATTAGTGTTCTTACTTTCTTTTCTTTTTTTTACTTCAGTATAATAAGATGTATTTTATGACAGTAATATGTAATATGTTTTTTTACACCAGACCATGACTTTATTGGATTTATTTAGATAAAAATAAGTTTTGGAATGAGATGGGGTTCGGTGGCAAAAGCGTTAAGCAGACCTTTGTTTTTTAACAAGTTAGTCTGTTGGACTGTCTTGTATTATAAGTGTATTTTCTTCTTTGCAACACCCATGTCAACTGTTTTGTGTCTGCTTACCTTGTAAATATTCTTGCACAATACAGCAAGTATTGCTCCTCAGTCCTTGGTTTGGTCCCCTTCATTTACATCCCATTATGCTCATCACCATTGTTATTTAAACAAATTTAAGTATTATGTACTATTTTCTCTATGTAAGTAATATCATTGCACATGCATGCACACACTCTTTTGGGGATTCACTGACTATACTCTACACATAATATGACTTTTTTTCTTACGTAAAATTCCTATTTGCCTACATGGAGATTTTCAGACCACAAAGCGGCCTGAAAATCTCATTACAAACTAGAAGCAGTGCTCTTCCGAGCACAGGTCTCCACCAGGCCAGGCATCCTGGTGGTGCTACTGTATAATAGGCCAATGTAAAAAGGATGGCATATGTTCTTCACCTTAGACCTTTCATGGCAATCGGACACCACATGCATGATTTGAAGCATTGTGTTCCAAAAATGTGTTTTGCTAAAGTCTACCTGCTGGTGGCGCTATAACAGGCCAATGTGAAAAAGGTAGCATTTGTTCCTTGACCTAGTGGGAATATGTGTGGCAAATTTCACGGTAATCGCAAGCTGCGTTGATGATTTGAGGCATTTTGTTCAAAATGGAGCAATCCTGCAAACTTTGGAAGCTAATATTAGCCAATCAGGATGGAATATGAAATATCAGACGGATCGGACTTGATCACATGACCATAGAGATACTGTGTACCGATTTGCGTGATTTTTGGATAACATCTCAAGGAGTAATATCCAAAAATGTGTTTTACATAAGTCGGCCCAAAGGTGGCGCTATAAAAGGCTGATGTGAAAAATGCAGGGCAAAGGTTTATCCTTAGCCTCTAGGGAGTAAGCGTACAAAGTTTGAAACTGATCGGTGGAGTTATAGGTAAAACCACAAATCAGCCTGTTATAGCGCCACCATGAGGCTGATTTAAAAACAATTAAGTGGCATTTCTTCCTCGGCCTAGTGGGAACGTGTGTGCGCGATTTCATGATAATTGCACTTTGCGTTTGGGATTTGAGGCATTTTGTTCAAAACGGCTCAATCCTACAAACTTTGGAAGCCAATCTTAGCCAATCAGGATGGAATATGCAAAATCGGACAGATCTGTGTCGATCACATGACTGTCGAGATACTGCCTACCGATTTGTAGGATTTTTGGACAAAAGCTGTAAGAGTAGTGCACAGAAATGTGTTTTGCGAACATCGGCCACTAGGTGGCACTAGAAAAGGCCCATTTGAAAAATTTAGGGCAGAGGTTCTAGATTCGCATCCAGGGAATGTGTGTCTCACTTTGGTGATTCGGTGCACACAAACTGCGAGGACACACGGACGCACGGACGGACGGACGCATGCACAGACGCACGGACTCACGGACACACGGACGGACGAAGGGGAAAACATACTCTCCCCCATGCCTTCGGCTGGTGGAGACAACAAATGTAACATGCCCATACATCAAGACTATAAAGTGATATTTTTGTGAATTAATCTCAGACCCAGCGTCCCTCCAGGCTATGGGAAAAGGTGTTTGCGAGTCCATGGTGTGGAAATAACGTACTTATACGACACAAATTCATCCATGTGTAGCCCCTGTATAGTACAGGCAAGACCCTGTATAGTACAGGCAAGACCCGGTACACAACAGCCTTGCCAATCAAACTCAGAACTATTGGCACAGTAAGGTTGTGCCGTTGTGCGTTGGTCTGTCGAGTGGGAGCCTCGGGTTCAATCCCAGCTCATTGCGAATCACTACACATGCATGAAGAGAAACTCATGCCTGCATTAACGGACTCACATAACTAAAATAGTATCAATGCTCTGCTGTGATGGAGGCTGTTTGTGTGACTGTGGTTTGACACACAGGCTGTTTCCTTTGTGGTCAGGCTCTGAATGTCAGCCTAGTCTTCAGTGTTTCATGTTGGTTATTATATTGTCTGTTTTCACTCATAATGCTGCTTATTCCATTAAGACCAGGAAAAGCATCTGTGTAATTTCGTGTCCTATGAGCTTGTACATCTGCTATTTTTAAAAATGTGTTGAATATATATATTTAAAGCGAACATGACAGAAGTCAACACTCAACAGATACATTTTCTCTTGTGTTGAACACATGCAATTCATCAAGAAGGCAATAGGTTTGAGGTATTTGATTCCTTGTGAAAAATCCAATTAACTATCCGGGATATCGCACTGCGCTGTCAAATGAATTCATGACAATTCTAATTATGTCAGTTCAAAATCCAGAACGGAGGTGGATTTTCATGACACTTTGTGGGAATGATCAGTAGAATGGCTTAATGTTGTGTTTGAAAGGTCAATACTCAAGGTCAGAACCACGGTCATACATCATTTGTCATATCTTCATTTGTGAATGACCATGGAGTTGGCCTGTGTCTTTAAGATACAATTTGTATGCAGTACAAAAAATTGAATTATGCCATGCATAATAAGACTAAATGAGTTCACATGCATCATTATTTTGGCCACTTTTTTTAAGACAGGAAGGAAGAGCAGATCTGAATATAATGAGCTCATGGCACGAAGTGTACCATGTTTCTCACGCCCACACACACACACACACACGCACACACGCACACACGCACGCACGCACGCACACAAACACACACACACACACACACACACACACACACACACACACACACACACACACACACACACACACACACACACACACACACACACACACACACACACACACACACACACACACACCACAACAGCACTTATAAGTTAACTGTGATCAGGAAGAAGGTTCTTCAGAGTCGTTCATCACAGGAGAGGATGGGTCTCATCTCACCCTGTGTGCTCCTCTGTGAGTATATATCACTATTATTACTAGTAGCTCTATTGAACTATAGTATATATCACTATTATTACTAGTAGCTCTATTGAACTAGAGTATATATCACTATTATTACTAGTAGCTCTATTGAACTATAGTATATATCACTATTATTACTAGTAGCTCTATTGAACTAGAGTATATATCACTATTATTACTAGTAGCTCTATTGAACTAGAGTATATATCACTATTATTACTAGTAGCTCTATTGAACTAGAGTATATATCACTATTATTACTAGTAGCTCTTTTGAACTAGAGTATATATTACTATTATTACTAATCGCTCTATTTTACTAGAGTATATATCACTATTACCAGTAAGACTCCCTAATCGGGAGATAAGCGACCGTAGGTGGCTTATCTCCACAAATAGGGCAAAAATGTGTTTTTCCCAAATCTTCCTGATCCATGTTGATGACATGAGTGTAGACATGCTGTGTAGTGATATTCGTGATTTTAGGGCAAAAACTGTAGGAGCAGTGTCCAAAAATGTGTTTTAAAAATCGGCCTGAAGGTGGCGCTAGAATAGGGCCATGTGAGAAATGAGGGGTGGGGTCTCCGCGTTGCCTTGGCGGACGAATAGGTACCGGCCCCGGCTCTCCCGGACGCTCCTAGCCCGAGTTATGGCATTTTAGTGTAGTATTTACGTGTTTTATGTACTGTTGGTTATTGACTGATGTTTTCACTGTGCTGTAGATTTATAATTAGAAAAACAAAATACTTGTATTTAACAAAGAAAAGAAAATACCAAGTACAAACACTGATACTACTGTACAGTACAGCTATGTCCTTTTCCGCCGCCCACTCATATAGTAGGCTATACCTTAAAACATTTTATTTGATTTTGTATACAATAGCTTACAGTACCTTACACTGTAAGTCGTTCTGGATGAAGAGTGCCTGCTAAATGCTTAACTTGTATGATGACTAAGCTGTAAAACTTTGGTTAGTTATTAGAATATTAATTCAAAGCATTTTTATATGCATTCTCCTGCATCATCAAGTCTGAAACTATTAATAACGGTTAGTGTGCAAAATCAGATCATAAATACGAAAGGTTTTAAACAGGCTAATATTAAGGGTGTAAAATCATAAATATGAAACATTTTCGACATTTATATAGTGTATTTATAGTTTTTACAGCGTGGCTCTGCAAGAGGCTAGCCGCCTGACAGGGTCAATGTCTGTCTGTCTGTCTGTCTGTCTGTCTGTCTGTCTGTCTGTCTGTCTGTCTGTCTGGAACTACTGTTGGATCAATCAGCACTACAATGTGTTGCTGACTGATACAACAGTAGCTGCCATTTGGCAAGAGAAATAAATCCATATAATACTGTATATTAAACTTTTTGAAATACTATTTTTCTAATTGAAGTCAATGGGGCTCAGTGTTCGTTTTGTCAACTGAAACAACCTTTTTTCACTATGACGACTAAAACTATGACGCGTCAGTAGATTGGCTATTTTTGGCATGCAGCAAGTATAAATCTGGCATTACGATGCCATCACAACCTGCCAAAAATCAACTGCAGATTTAGTTGACTAAAATCATATGTTATTTAACTAAATCTAGACTAAATTTCTACATTTCTGACTACTATGACATTCCAGATGAATAAATATGACTAAAACTGAAAGGAATTTTATGGAAAAAAAAAAAAACTAAACGTGTGCTGTCAAAATTAACTCTTATTGCTGTAACTGTCTGGTGTCATGTTATTTAGGAATAAGTAAAATGCATATATTTAGGCCGATGTTTAACTTGATATTGTCTCATCAAATATGTTTCAGTGCTGGGTACCTTCCTCTCCTTTGGACACAGTCAAGGTGAAGATTGATTTTCTAAAGTCTAAATTCACTTATAGTCAAGATCATATTTCCATCGGTCACATACTTGATCCTCTCAATTATTACTTATTTATGTCAGTATACTGTGAATCTTGCTTATTGCTGCAATTTTAGTCACAGACAATTCAGTTTTTTTAGCATTTTGGTTTTATTCTACTTCTACTGTGTTTGTAAATGTCTAATGTCTAAATGTCTTTAGCCCGTGTCGGTATTTCCAGAGTTTAAGTAATTTTTGTGAGCGGTCGCCTGCGGAAGCTTCTCAGTCCTGATATTTGTCAAATCTGGGAACTAAATCGTTACCAAGGAATTTCTTCAATGTGTTTCTAAAGTTGTGTAACATGTACTAAAAGTTTGAAATTCAACACCTGGGGAAACCTAATAAAAACCTGCTGAAAGTTTGTGTCTCATTAACTTTACATACAGGAAAAACAATACCAAAAATAAATCTGATTCAAGTAGCATTTTTTTTTCACGATTCTGAATCCATTGCAAGAATTTTGCACGAAAAACATTCCTTGGGCTAAAAACAGCCCCCACAACTGTTTTTGCAATGGATTGAGAATAATGAAAAACCTATAGTTTGACCCTCACATGCTAAAGAAGATTCATCTTTTAATTTGTTTAGCTGTATAGTAAAGTTAATGGGACCCACACTTTCATTAGCTTTTTATGAGGTTTCCCGCGGGAGTTGGATTTCTTTTAGTACATGATTACACACCTTTTAGAAAAACATTGGTGATAACGAATTAGTTCCCAGATTTTCATATGTTTACCATACTATTGTGTTTTATGTGTTTGTGTAGGGAGACCAGCTGTTCTGAGTCTGGAGCACAACTGGTCCCACATATTTACTGGAGAGTCTATTATTGTTAAATTCATATGTGACATGGGAGGAGAGAAGAATGACTGGTGGTACAATCTTTACAAAGATGGTAGTCAATTGGCCTCATACTCTAGTGGGAATACATTTCAAATGAGTCAACCAGCAGGCCACAGTCAGAGTGGTGAATACCAGTGTACTGGTCATCTCAAAAGCGATCACCAGGTCACAAAACAAAGTAATAAAGTCACTTTGGTTGTATCAGGTAAGTCATATTTTCATCTCTGCCATTAATGTAACATCATGCAGCAATATTATCCTGTTAATTATCTTTTATACCCATAAAGAGATATCCTGTCAAATAATTAATAATTAATGTTCTATTTGTGTGTTCCTTTCAGGACATTCCCTCTGTAGTTTCTGCATCAATTATGTTCTACACATTGAATATTTAACATTAATAACTGTTAACTTTGTAATTGATCTTGATCCATGACTGCTGTGTAGAGGGCCAGGCTGTGATTGGCCACATTTTGATTATCGCTTATCAGGCAGTTCTTCATTATTTTTTAGGACTATTAGAAAGCGTAGTTGTAATACTATTTTCATCAACTAAGTATTGGACATGTTGTTATGTCATGTTATTCCCAAGTTATTGTAAAAAATGTGCACTCTGTGTAGTTTTCAGCTACTGTAGTCCACACATGTTCTCCAGGAAGTGGATGTTCTTGTTTAAAGTGAATTATTCCTAATCTGATCTACAGATAATAGACCAAAGGCCACACTGAAAGCTAACCAAACAGACCTACCTGTAGGGGGCAGTGTTACACTGAGCTGTTCTGTGGAGGAGGGCTCATCTGGATGGAAGTGGGAATACAACCGGTACCAAGGTAACACACCGATCATCAAGAAAGATGCTGTTCATCACCCTGATGGATCAATCAGTGTGTCAGAAGGAGGAGACTACAGGTGCATTGGACGGAGAGGGCAACGGGATTACTACACTGAATACAGTAATGCAGTCACAATAGTCACAATTGGTGAGTAGGCCTACTTTGCAAAATAAATAGCATGGTTGTGTGTGTGTGTGTGTGTGTGTGTGTGTGTGTGTGTGTGTGTGTGTGTGTACGTGCGTGCGTGCGTGCGTGCGTGCGTGCAGCGTGCGTGTGTGTGCGCGCGCGCTTGCACACGTGCGTGCATTTGTGTGTGGTGGGGGGGGGGGGGTGTAAACAGTTGGCAGGCCTTTTGTGATCATGCGAGTCCAATATGTCTCAAACATTCATTTGAGAGACCATCACTCTCAAAAAGACAAAAAAGTTAATTTTGTGGGTGAACTATTGCTGTCATACTGTGTCATATTGTGTCTCAACCTCCAGTGACAAGACCTACTCAGCCTTCAATGACAACATCTACTCAGCCTTCAATGACAACATCTACTCAGCCTTCGGTGTCTGTATCTACTCTGACTACTACTACTGAGCCTGGACCTGTGGAACAGATTCCTCCACATGTAGTGGGGCTGATTGTGGGACTTCTGGTTGTGATTCTACTGGCCATCCTTCTGCTCCTGCTGTGTCGATACAGAACATCCAAAGGTGAGGACCACACAAATAGTGATAAAAAAGTATGTTGTGACGCCATAGAGCAGTGAACTGTGAGCTTTGTTGTGTAAAATACTAACATATTTTGCTCTTTTTTTAAATTACAGTTCCATGTTGTGTCAGGTAGGTGCAGCTCTCTGTTTCTAGAACTGTCCCTTCATGAAGAATCTGTTTAGTCAACTGGAAGTGTCAGTTCTCTACAGATAGTCTCATACTAACAGGTGATGGGGGAGTTCATTCATAGTAGTGGTAGAGGCACATACTTGTGTGTTAAAGGATATAGGGTGGTTGTGCCAACCCAACACTGGTAGCTGCAGGAAAAGGCACAAAACAAGTCATAAATAACTGCTATCCAGTGATTGTTTCCCCAGGCTGCAGTCATACCGAACTTTGATTCTGCCAGTGCTTTTCAATGGGAAATTAGCGGTTTGTTGCATTCAAGGATTTCCGCTCCGTTCCCAATGTAAAGCATTTGCAGAATCCGCCGCCTGTATAGTCAGAATTAAGTTTTGGTGTGACCATACCCTCATAAATGTTTCCTAAAGCAGGCTTAGCATTATTTCTACTACTTCCTACATTCTAAACTTGTGGGTTTGTGTGTTAAAACATTACCACCTGTGTCGCATCACAATGACTTGTGATGGATCATTTGCTTTTGTATCTGTGCTATAGCTCATTATCTGGGAATTAGCCTAATAGAAAACAACATTAGTCAACTAACCAACTGTCGTCTCATCTTAAAACAAGACCACATAAATCTTGTTTGAAATGAAATATTTCTCTTGAAATAGATCTGTCAAGTTCCAGGGAACCAATCTGGACTCTTTATCAGACCAGAGGACCAACCGCAGAGGAAGTCCAGAAGATGGACTCTCCCCACTTCAGCAAGGTAAGCTTTTAATCCAATCAATCAATCAATCAATCAATCAATCAATCAATCAATCAAACAAACAAACAATCAATCACATGATCAATAACCCGACACAGACATTTCTACTTTGAGAATGGGACTTCAATCAATCAAACACACAAACAATGTTGTTTCTTTCAGATTCGGCTGCAGCTGAGTCCGGTGATGTGACATATTCACAGATTGAAATAAAAAACATCAAGAAAAAGAAAGGTGAGTAAACCAAAAACATGTTGGAGCTAAATGAACTGTTGGGTATCTGTTTTAACACAGCCCACATTCGTTATGTAGTGTTTGTGTGTGTTCTGTGTTGTCACTCCTGCAGTATTTAAACTTCACACACACACAGTCCGTCACATAAAGCATGTGCTATGCCTATGACAAGCTGTTATCGTCCTAACAGCAATCATTTGGCTAGGTTACTACTTAACATAATGTTGCTCTTGGTCAGAAACCTTGTACTTTTTTTTTGTCAAGAGTGTCACACAAGTAGTGACAATACCAGATCTACAAGCTCACACCACATTGCAATGCAGCAGGTTGTGAGCTTGTATGATAATACTAACAGTTTTGGAAAAACAGGCTTTCCACCCGACAGCAATGATATACATCTAGTGAGCTAAACATAAATAAAGGTTGTACTAAACGGAGTACAATCATGTGTACAGGTAACTATAGTAGCTTAAACAGTGTTCCTAATAGAGAGTTTCCTTCACAGAGAAGCCTGCTGAATCTGATCCACTTGAGAGCTCTTTGTATTCTGATGTGAAGCCTGGATCCTCCACAGGTAGGACACATTGTTCCTTTACAATAAATATAAAATAATAATAATACCAATATATATAAAATGATACACAACGATCACAACCACAGATCTCAGGCAGTGTGTATAGGAATGGAAGTTGAGCCACTTCTGACATGCAATGTGTTGTGTTGTGTTGTGTTGTGTTGTGTTGTGTTGTGTTGTGTTGTGTTGTGTAAGGAGCAGGAGACCCAGATGTGACTTACGCCCAGGTTAACCACCAATACAAAGCCAAAGCCAAGAAAAAGAAAGGTAGGTGGAATGCATTATATACTGTACCTACTGTAGGCCTACACACATACAGTGTTAATACATCCTCAATATTGCATCTGTTCCAGTGAAACAAAATAAGAAAACACAGTTCTGAAAGGACATGTGTGTTTGAAGGCTGAATCTGAGTAATCAGACTGAGAATAGGCCTGTCACAATTATTACATAATCGCCTGATCGCAATTATTTAAGATAATTGCAATACATTTTGCATAATCGTTCATGTTGAAAGTTTTCATATATTTTGAAACATTTTCAGAAATAGTGGAAATAAACGATCTACAAGCTAGATGTGAGCTTTTAGATTGGCTATTTCCATTATTTTGTAAAAGATTTTGAGTGTAAAATATTAAATATTTTAGCCATAATATGAGGCATTATTGATTATTCGTAAATTATAGATTTGTATTATTGGTATTGTCATTTCTTTGTGTAAATCATTTTTCATATCTGGCCTAAAAGCCACACAATTAAATAGTTAATCACAATTATAATAATGAGAATAAACATACTGTCAAATGCATAATGTCTGCTAATATTTTCTGTGAACTATTTTCCATTCTCTGAATCAGCAGCTCCAGAGACAACTGAAGACACCATCTACTCTCAGGTCAAACCAGGATCAGCTGTCAGCACGGTAAGATTCTATAATAGGACATCAGACACTACCATCTGGTGCTGTTAGTTAAGCTGTGAAGGAGTTTTGAGGATAAAGATGCTGTTACTTTGTTGTTAAAACACTTTTGTGACAGTTATTATGAAGCACCATTGTATCATCACACTGTTGTAAATGTGAAATGAAACAATATTGAGCAACCCTGCAGCAACAGAAACACTGCATGTCATACTGTATGTGCTTCCCCTTTATGTGCTGTGACTTGCACTTCGTTTGCCACTGAAAAGCATCAGGGTTTGAGTTTTTTTGTTTTTATTTTTATTTGACATTGTATTTTGTTGTTTTGTTTCCAGGATGGTGACTGAAGATGTCATTAAAACATGGTGAAGAGAAGACAACATGGAGGAAGTCTAATCTACTCCTCCCACCACAACATGCTGAGGCTGCACTCGGACATGTTGTGAGCTTGTAGATCTTCTATTTTCACAGAATGGTTGCCCCCAAGAATAGGGATGCTAGGGTTCATGTGGTTTTGTAGTGTTTATAGAAATAACTCAACCTGATGGAGTCAGGGCACCCTTGAGGTGCCAAAGCTGTCCTGCTTGATGTACTGTAGACCCTAGAAATATAAATAGCAATATACAATGTAATGGTTGGCTTGGCAGTGTATATGTTGATACTGTAAAAAGACCAAACTCACTGTAAGCAGTGGTGGAAAAAGTATTCAATTCTTTTTAATACTGAATCTGTTACAAGAAAAGGTAAGGTAATTAAAAATGTATTTGAGTAAATGTACAAAAGTATTGGTATCAAAATGTACCATACTTAAAGTACCCAAAGTAAAAAAGTACAGATTAGGCAGAATGTCCCATTTCACGTGTTCAAATGTGTAAAATGCATAAAAAATATTTTTCTTTCTCACAATGCGTTGCATGGCCACGCATTGTTAGCTTGTAGATCCGCTATTTTCAAATGGCCGAAATGTATAATGCTGCAGTAATTAACTCTTCCCACGCTTTGAACGTTCACGTTCGCCCGATTGCGCAAGACCTTACCGCCAATACGGCGCTCGTTCGGTTCGTTCGTCTGATGACTGTAAGCTGATGAGGGGTCGCGCGGCCGTCTACTGTAAACACATTTTCCGCGGTGATGGTGTAAAAAAATCCATTATGCGTTAGATCAACGGAGAACAATTCACTTCCTTGTTGATTTCCTCTGGCTGTAAGGCTCTGGGGCCAGTGACTGGTCTTCTTCTTCTTCAACACATAACAGGCAAATTCACATTCATTCTCGCATGACGCCGCCCTCTGCTGCCTGGCAGACCAAAGTGCACTATTGCACAACCAAAAAAAATAAAAAAAAAAAAAAATAAATGTCTGTCTGTCTATCTACTATAACGTCGCAAAGGTAAGCCGCTTTTTGATGGCGCCAGACCCAATAAATAAATAAATGATCTGGCAGTAGGAGAGTTAATGTATGTTTTGAAATAATAATTAAAATCTACAAAGTAACTAGTAGACTAACTAAAGTTTTCTAACATTTGTAGTGAAGTAAAGGTATAATATTTGCCTCTGAGATGTAGTGGAGTAGAAGTAAAAGTAGCCTATTGAAAACTGGAAATACCCCAGAGAAGAAATACTGTACAGTAATTGAGTAAATACACTTGGCAGTGTAGGTAGATACTGTAAATAGACCAAACTCAATGTAACAGGTTTGATCCATAACAGATAAAGGAGTGCTTTAGCATACATTTTCTGGTTATTATTTCTTTATGTCTGTAGTATGGCTTTTACTTGTTTTATGATTTTCTTGGGATTTGTTGGACAACATCTTAGATTTCCTGATGACATATGCCTTTTATAATGTTCTTGTTTTTTATGACTTATATTAACATAATAGTGTTGTGTGGCATTTTGGGGGATATTGTATAGTTTGTTGCTTGATACTGATATTTGTTATTATACTTTTTTATGACAGTATATATATGATTTATTTTATGACAGTAATAAGTAATACTTTTTTACACCAGTACATGATTTTATTGAATGTATTTAGATAAAAAGAGATGGGGGTTCTGCGGCCAAATACATATAATTTTGGGGTTCCTTGACATGAAAGAGTTTTAGCACCACTGATATAGAATCATAGGGTTTCTTCAGAAAACTGGATTTAGAAAACATTTGTAGAATGGCCCAAGGTCTTAATTGGTTAACATGTACAGGTACAGTAGGTGAATTAATGTTAGACACACAAGGTAAAAGGGATAGACTAATAGAGTAGTGATAGGCAGGTCTTTGGTTTTGAACAATTAGTCAGTAGGACTGTCTAGCTGGGGTTTTTTGTCTCAACTTTTTTTCTTTGCAACACCAACATTTGTTTTGTGTCTGCTTACCTTGCAAATAGTGTAAATATTCTTGCAAAATACATAAATGTTTTGTTTCTCAATCCTTGGTTTGGTCTCCTTGATTTACACATTATGCTCATCACCATTGGCACTTTCCTTAACTAATTTAAGTTATGTACACATTTTCTATGTAAGTAATACCTTACCATTGCACGTGTGTGCACAGTGCACACACTCTTTTGGGGAATCACTGACAATAATGTACAGACTATGCTGTATGAATTTTTCTTACGTAACATTCCCATACATGGAGATTTTCAGACCACAAAGCGGCCTGAAAATCTCGTCACAAACAAATGTAACTTGCCCATACATCGAGACTATAAACTGTCATTTTTCATTGTCAATGTATATTTTTTAATTAATCTCAGACCCAACGTCCCTCTATGGGAATAGGTGTCTACGAGGCCATGGAAATAACTTACTTACTATACGACGTTAGTACAAGACCCGGCGCACAACAGCCCTGCCAATCGGCCTCAGCCCTATTGGCACAACAGGTTGTACGTCGGTCTGGCGAGTGGGAGCCTCGGTTTCAATCCCAGCTCATCATGAATCACTACACATGCATGAAGAGAAACTAATGCCTGCATTAACAGACTCATGCAAACTAAATAGTATTAAATGCTCCGCTGTGATGGAGGCTGTTTGTGTGGCTGTGGTTTACATACAGGCTGTTTCCTTTGTGGTCAGACTCTGAATGTCAGCCTAGTCTTCAGTGTTTCATGTTGGTTATTATATTGTCTGTTTTCTTTTTTATATACTTTTGGGGGATTTTTCTGCCTTTAATGATAGGTGTACAGTACGGCTGACAGGAAACAGGGAGAGAGATTGGGGGGGGGGGGGGGTGACACGCAGCAAATGTCGTCAGGATCAGGACTAGGGTAGTGTTCCAGGCACCTAGGCTGGTAATTCAGCCCAGGTGCCCAGGCCTATATTGATCTGTTTTCACTCATAATGCTTTTTAACCCATTAAAACCGGGAAACGCATTTGTGTCATTTTAGATTTTAGCTATACAGTACATATAGCATATTGCTTGGCGATTCAAAAATATAGCAGATATACAAGCTCATAGTGGGTCACTTCATGCAGCACTATGGGCTTGCAGATCTGCTATTTCTTTAAGTGTTTATGTGTTAAAAAATTAAAATAAACAGCCGAATGGTGAAACAATGCCCAACTGACATCACTGACTGACATCACTACAGAGCCCAAATTTGGAGATGACTTCACAGACTGGCCTGGACACAGAACACCATATATGGGCATAAAAGAGAGCCAGACAACAGGCGTACTGTATACAACAGTTATTGCACAAATGGACATTCTGCCCAACGGGCACCGGTCTGGGTTCTCCAACATTAATTCTGAGACTCCTACATTCAATCCCTCATATATGCCTACTGTGCACACCCCCGGGCAAAGGACTAGTTATTATTAATGAATACCTTTGTATAGTGCGATTTCACTGACTAACGCACATGCTGAGACTTGCCCACAATGGTCAAGCTGGAGAAATTCACTGCGGAAAATTCTTACCTTATTAATTTAATGGGGTCTGTGAGCCTGCTGGTCAAAAAAACAACATCACATGCACATAAGCTCAGTTATGAAGTCCAATGTCTGTGTACAGTTCTACATCGCTCTACGACTCAGAAGAAATACAGTTTACCCCCTGGCTTTTTTTGACGCCGTCCACAACAGTCCAGTAGTGTATAATATATGATTAAATGTAATTGCATTGTATATTTAAATAGTTTACAGTTTACAGTTTAGGCATTTAGCAGACGCTTTTAATCCAAAGCGACTTACAATAAGCAGATAAAACATCAATATAATAATATATACATGCTTTTCTGTTGTTGGCTATCCATTCACATCATTCAAAAGGGTGCTAGATGTCCCAAAAAAGCATAGCATATGTTTTTTTATGTAATTACAGTGGTCTTCTTTGATAAAATTATGTATAAACAAACACAACAGGCTATAATCATGACAAAACAAAGTGGTCAGTTGTGCATTGTTGCTCTCTGCTGTTTGTGTGACAACATGAACATTAAGGTCGGTCACAAATAGTTTTATTCCTGTTTGAAAGTGATTTTCATGTGATGGAAATGGCATATTATATACAGCCACTGCGGTGGAGCCGGTCGGACGTCAACGTGACAGCGTCAATGAAACCGTCACGACGCAGAGCAATGCGACGCCCCCTGTGAAGTAGTTCTCAACGGGCCTGAAAATTAAGGCCCGGCCCTAACTGCACAGTACCTGGCCCGAAAACATCGGGTCAGGTAGAAAAAGTAAAAGTAAAAGTAATATACATAATAAAAAGATACATTTTCTTTTTTCATTGAGCCCAAGGCCCAGCCTGGCCCGACTAATTAGCATACATTTTAGGCCCTACCCTACCCTTAATGTCGGGTCAGGTATATGGTCGGGTTTGGGCAGAATTTGAGAACTCTACTGTGGAGCCCTGGCCTTACACTTGATTGCTCTGCCCGTTGTTGCTAATAGAATATAATAGGTTTGTGGGGGGAAGCAACAGAATACAAACATGTTTCCTGTTTCAAAAAGTGATGAGATGCACAGCACTGTGGTTGTAGTGAGACGTCTGTCTTCCTCAATGTTGTGACACTGAACCCCTCCGTGGTCTTTGGTTACATGCAAATGCATGCATGCACACACAAACGCAAACAGAAAAATGCTAAATTAAATAATAAAAATCACACAGCGAACTACATCGCTCAGCAGGTGTAAAATATCCCCTCTGAGCTGGGTGTGACGACACACATGGCATTGAATTGATGCACACTGAACTAACTCAGAACATCCCCACATGTCATTAGGTTGTTCTATCTTGTTCATTTGTGAACGACCATGCAGTGTGCTCATATGTCTTCACCATGAAAGATACAATTTGTATGCAGCAAGATTGATTATCTCGGCTTCTTGTCCAAAAAGAGGAAGGAAGGACATTTCAAAATGTACACCCCACCTCCACACGAGCATGCACGCACACGCACACGCACACGCACACACACACACACACACACACACACACACACACACACACACACACACACACACACACACACACACACACACACACCACACAACAGTACTCATAAGTTCACTGCGATCAGGAAGTAGAAGGTTCTTCAAAGCCGTTCATCACAGGAGAAGATGGGTCTCATCTCACCCTGTGTGCTCCTCTGTGAGTATATATCACTATTATTACTAGTAGCTCTATTGAACTAGAGTATATATCACTATTATTACTAGTAGCTCTATTGAACTAGAGTATATATCACTATTATTACTAGTAGCTCTATTGAACTAGACTAGAGTATATATCACTATTATTACTAGTAGCTCTATTGAACTAGAGTATATATCACTATTATTACTAGTAGCTCTATTGAACTAGAGTATATATCACTATTATTACTAGTAGCTCTATTGAACTAGAGTATATATCACTATTATTACTAGTAGGTCTGCCAGTATTTAATGAGTATTTTGCCCATTTCAATGAAGGAATGTGTGGCTGTACTCTACACTCTACTATGTTGATCAAGTTAAGCTGCTAAGTTTGAATACATTCAAATCATGCAAAGGGAATTCATGTAGGCTAGTTGTTGTTTGTTATGTACTGTAGGTTATTGTCTCCACCAGCCGAAGGCATGGGGGAGAGTATGTTTTCCCCTCCATCCGTCCGTCCGTCCGTCCGTCCGTCCGTCCGTCCGTCCGTCCGTCCGTCCGTCCGTGCGTCCGTGTGTCCTCGCAGTTTGTTACCACCTAATCTCAGTCGCCGTTGGCCCGGTCGCTGCCAAAATGAGCACACACACTCCCTGGATGCCAATTCAGAACCTCTGACCCACATTTTTCAAATGGGCCTGTTCTAGCGCCACCATGAGGCCGATGTTCGCAAAACACATTTCTGTACACTACTCTTACAGATTTTGTCCAAAAATCCTACAAATCGGTAGGCAGTATCTAGACAGTCATGTGATCAACATGGATCTGTCCGATTTAGCATATTCCATCCTGATTGGCTAAGATTGGCTTCCAAATTTTGTAGGATTGAGACGTTTTGAACAAAAAGCCTCAAATCACAAACCCAAAGTGCAATTATCATGAGATCGCACACACACATTCCCACTAGGCCGAGGAAGAAATGCCACGTCAAAATGTTCAAATCAGCCCCATGGTGGCGCTATAACAGGCCAATTTGTGTTTTTACCTATAACTCCACCGATCAGTGTCAAACTTTGTACACGCACTCCCTAGAGACCAAGGAAAAACCTTTTCACTGCATTTTTCACATCAGCCTTTTATAGCGCCACCTTTGGGCCGACTTATGTAAAACAAAGTTTTGGATATTACTCCTTCAGATTTTCTTCAAAAATAACACAAATCAGTACACAGTATCTCTATAGTCATGTGATCAAGTCTGATCCGTCTGATATTTCATATTCCATCCTGATTGGATAATATTAGCTTCCAAAGTTTGCAGGATTGCTCCCTTTTTGAACAAAATGCCTCAAATCATCAACGCAGCTTGCGATTACTGTGAAATTGGCCACACATATTCCCACTATGTCAAGGAACAAATGCTACCCTTTTCACATTGGCCTGTTATAGACTTTAGCAAAACACATTTTTGGAACACAATGCCTCAAATCATGCATGCAGCCTCCGATTGCCATGAAAGGTCTAAGGTGAAGAACATATGCCACCCTTTTTACATTGGCCTATTATACAGTAGCACCACCAGGACGCCTGGCCTGGTGGAGACCTGTGCTCGGAAGAGCACTGCTTCTAGTTGACAGATGTTTTCACTGTGCTGTAGATTTATAATTTAACGAATGTTTGTAGTTGCAAAAACAAACAAACAAAAGACCAAAGTACAAACACTAATGCTACGTCTCTATAATACAGTGCCGCCCACTCATAATTTTAGTATACCTTAAAACCTTTTATTTTGTTTACAATAACGCAATTGATTATTTGTAGCAAGCTATTTAGGCAGATAATAGGTTCATTTGTTTACCTGGCATAGTTTCAACGTGCATATTAATATTATTTCATAGTATATTGTTTAGACTAAAGATAGGTTCTTGGTTTATGCCTACCTATGATCCTAGATTACTGAGTCACTACACTGTCTCTCTGCATTTGATGTACTAGAAGCTGGGCCGCCCTTCGGGCGGCCCAGCGTCTAGTCGGCGACCTGGCCAACTCGGAACAATGTAAATAGGGAATGAATGCCCCGCCCTTTAATGCAAACCCCATTATACCTGTTTTCATAGGACCCGTTTTGACCATTTGTCTGCCTTTGTCCATTTATGCCCATATATGGAGATATCTGTATCTGTCTGTCTGTCGGTGTCCATTTTATGTCCATATATGGAGATCACTGCAGTTATAGTTCTGGGTCCATTTTATGCCCATATATGCCCATATATGGAGATATCTGTCTATCTGCGTCCATTTTATGCCCATATATGGAGATCTCTGTATCTGTCTGTCTGTGTCCCTTTTATGCCCGTATATGGAGATCTTTGTGATTCTGCATCCATTGTATGCCCATATATGCCATATATGGAGATATCTGTTTATCTGCGTCCATTTTATGCCCATATATGAGATTTCTGTCGCTTTTTCAAACAGATGGTCAAAACGGGTCCTATGACAACAGGTATAATGGGGTTTGCATTAAAGGGGTAACCGGCACTGTGTCTGCAACACAGTCGGAGGCACAGACAGATACAGAGATCTCCATAATGGGAATAAAGGGACACAGACAAACAGATGGAGGAGGAGACAAACTTAATGCAAACCCCATTATACCTGTTGTCATAGGACCCGTTTTGACCATCTGTTTGCCTGTGTCCATTTATGCCCATATATGGAGATATCTGTATCTGTCTGTCTGCGTCCACTTTATGCCCATATATGGAGATCTTTGACCATCTGTTTGCTTGTGTCCATTTATGCCCATATATGGAGATATCTGTATTTGTCTGTCTGCATCCATTTTATGCCCATATGGAGATCTATGCAGACACAGTGCCAGTTCCGGAAAATCCTGAAGTCAGACATCAGAATCCGAACCTTTCGTGCTGGTTCCAGAAAATCGTGTATCGGGTCGGGTCGGGTCGGGTCGAGGCCGAGCACTGCACTACCTGCTGCGGTGGGGAACGCACGTGCCGAATTTGAAATAGGGAATGAATGCCCCACCCTTTAATGCAAACCCCATGAATGCCCCACCCTTTAATGCAAACCCCAATATACCTGTTGTCATAGGACCCGTTTTGACCATCTGTTTGTCTTTGTCCACTTATGCCCATATATGAAGATCTCTGCACACACAGTACCGGTTGCGGAAAACTCTGATGTCAGACTTTATGCCCATATCTGGAGAACGCGCGTGCCGGTGGGAAGAAGGGTTCTCGAGATACGCGGATTACATACATACATACACATTCACAGAGATTTTGTGTTGACTCATGTGGCGTACGTGATGTCAGAGCCTTTTATGAAGTGATGTCACAATGACTCAGCGATTGCGCCGATTTCCTCCGGAACAGCCTGATGTCAACAATCAGCTCCGCATAAGGAGATTCCGAACGTTTCGCGCCGGTTTCGGAAAACCGCGAGTCGGGTCGGGTCGAGGCCTGGCACTGCACTCCGCGCGGCGGCGGGGAACGCGCGTGCCGAATCTGAAGCCGGTGGGACGAACGGTTCTCGAGATACGCGGATTACAAACAAACAAACAAACAGACAGAGATTTGTCGCATTTATAGATAGATGAGTTTACCTTCAGTACTTTCCTTACTGTAAGTCGTTCTGGATGAAGAGTGTCTGCTAAATGCCTAAATTGTTTTACAGTGTGGCTGTGCAAGTGGCTAGCCACCTGACAGGGTCAATGTCTGTCTGTCTGTCTGTCTGTCTGTCTGTCTGTCTGTCTGTCTGTATGTATGTATCTGGAGCTACTGTTGGATCAGTCAGCACTATAATGTGCATGCCATGCACGGCACGCTGACATTTGGCATTATTTTTCTCATATACTTTTTGAAGTATTTAAGTTCATTTTCTAATGGAAGTCAAGGGGCTTAGTGTTCATTTTGTCACCTGAAACTATGACAAAAAAAAAATCGTCCAAGTTTGGACCACTACCTCTGACAAAAAACAAAATAAAAACTAACCTATGGTGACTAAAACTATCACTAAATAAAACTGACAATTTCGTCAACAAATAAAAAAAAATGACGGAAATGTTAGGGAGGGACAGTGGAGAAGAGATATTGCCTGGGTTTCCCAAAGCTATTTTAGCCCATCGTAGCTCACGCATACCACTATGGGCTAAAATGGGTTTTGAGGAGTGATTTAAAATGGGAGACAGATTCAGCTAGCCGGATCTCCAGGGGCAGGGCATTCCAAAGGGTGGGAGCTCTAAACGCAAAAGCCATACGCCCTTTAGTATTAAATTGACCTGCTGGAATGTCCAGGAGTGCTTTATTTGCATATCTCAGTGTAAGTCAGGGGTCTTCAACAGGGTGTCCAGGACCCCTAGGGGGTCCTCAGAGTTACTACAGGGGGTCCTCCAAATCCTTATGTGATAGGATAATTATTTTAAATGATCAACTTGAACCCTCGCATCCTTATTCTGAGGAGAACTTTAGCCAAAAATAGCAGATCTACAAGCTCTCAACGCCTCGCGCTGCGAGGCACCCTGCCCGTCCAGCTTGGCAAAAAGGTTTGGTGTGGAGGTAAAAAAAGAGCAGACCAAGTACAGAGTGAAAGGTCAAGTATCGACCATTTAAGATTTTAATTGGTTAAGATTCAAACAAGTCTATGAATCTATCTATGAAATCCATGAGAATCTCCATCACACATTTATACAATATGTAGAGGGGGTCCCTGCTTCATCTCTCTCTCTGCTAAGGGGTCCCTGCTTCATCTCTCTCTGCTAAGGGGTCCCTGCTTCATCTCTCTCTCTCTGCTAAGGGGTCCCTGCTTCATCTCTCTCTCTGCTAAGGGGTCCCTGCTTCATCTCTCTCTGCTAAGGGGTCCCTGCTTCATCTCTCTCTCTGCTAAGGGGTCCCTGCTTCATCTCTCTCTGCTAAGGGGTCCCTGCTTCATCTCTCTCTCTCTCTAAAGGGGTCCCTGCTTCAACTCTCTCTGCTAAGGGGTCCCTGCTTCAACTCTCTCTGCTAAGGGGTCTCTGCTTCATCTCTCTCTCTCTCTCTCTCTCTCTCTCTCTCTCTCTCTCTCTCTCTCTCTCTCTCTCTCTCTCTAAGGGGTCCCTGCTTCATCTCTCCCTCTGCTAAGGGGTCCCTGCTTCATCTATCTCTCTGCTAAGGGGTCCGCGCTTCATCTCTCTCTCTACTAAGGGGTCCCTGCTTCATCTCTCTCTGCTAAAGGGTCCCTGCTTCATCTCTCTCTGCTAAAGGGTCCCTGCTTCATCTCTCTCTGCTAAGGGGTCCCTGCTTCATCTCTCTCTGCTATGGGGTCCCTGCTTCATCTCTCTCTCTGCTAAGGGGTCCCTGCTTCATCTCTCTCTGCTAAGGGGTCCCTGCTTCATCTCTCTCTGCTAAGGGGTCCCTGCTTCATCTCTCTCTCTGCTAAGGGGTCCCTGCTTCATCTCTCTCTTCCAAGGGGTCCCTGCTTCATCTCTCTCTCTCCCTAAGGGGTCCCTGCTTCATCTCTCTCTCTGCTAAGGGGTCCCTGCTTCATCTCTCTCTCTCTCTCTGCTAAGGGGTCCCTGCTTCATCTCTCTCTCTGCTAAGGGGTCCCTGCTTCATCTCTCTCTCTGCTAAGGGGTCCCCGCTTCATCTCTCTCTGCTAAGGGGTCCCTGCTTCATCTCTCTCTGCTAAGGGGTCCCTGCTTCAACTCTCTCTGCTAAGGGGTCCCTGCTTCATCTCTCTCTGCTAAGGGGTCCCTGCTTCATCTCTCTCTCTGCTAAGGGGTCCCTGCTTCATCTCTCTCTCTGCTAAGGGGTCCCGCTAAAGGGTGCCTGCTTCATCTCTCTCTGCTAAGGGGTCCCTGCTTCATCTCTCTCTGCTAAGGGGTCCCTGCTTCATCTCTCTCTCTGCTAAGGGGTCCCTGCTTCATCTCTCTCTCTGCTAAGGGGTCCCTGCTTCATCTCTCTCTCTGCTAAGGGGTCCCTGCTTCATCTCTCTCTCTCTAAGGGGTCCTTGGCCTGAAAACGTTGAAGACCCCTGGTGTAAGTAGTGGCACATAGTTAGACACTATAGGTCTGAGATGTAGGCAGGGGCGAGGCCCATTCTGGCCTTACATGTGCACGATTAGTAGGATTTTAAACTGTATTCTGAAATCTGAAATAAAACATGACATTTTAGATCAAAAGATTTTCTTTTCTTTTTTTATCAAGAAGAAGAAAAAAGAACAGACAAAATGATTTGAACTGAAACACTACATAATTGAAGCTTACCGGTTACATTCAGTTCTCTCTCCTGACTGGATACAATTGGTGTCCTGTCCTGACCTGAGAATGTGTTTTTCCGTCTATTAAAGAGTAATTTTTAACATACCACTCTTTTTGGTCGAGCGTCATCAAGCGTCTCAAGCTTCTCAAGTTGTTATTGAACTTGAGCGAACTGTAGCTGTCTGGGTTGTGATAATGAGGAATAATTAAAATGAATATATTTATGCTTAACTTGATATTGTCTCATCACTATGTTTCAGTGCTGAGTATCTTCCTCTCCTTTGGACACAGTCAAGGTGAAGATTGATTTTCTATCTAAACTCTTCGATTCGGTCAAGATCAAATTTCCACCTGTCACATACTTCATCCTCATAATGATTACATCATTATATTTGTGTCAGTTTACTATCATATGCATCTACTCAACGTACTTGTTATTTGTAATTTAGTGACAGACAAGTCAGTTTGTAGCATTTTGTTTTATTTTACTTATGTTTTATGTGTTTGTGTAGAGAAACAAGCTGTTCTGAAGCTGGAGCCCAACTGGTCCCATATATTTACTGGAGAGTATGTTACTGTTAGATTCATATGTGACATGGGAGAGGGAGAGAAGACAGATGACTGGTATTACAAACTTGACAAAGATGGAGCTCAATGGTATCCATACGCTGGTAGGAATACATTTCCATTGCAACAACCAAAGCCACACTTCAGTGGTGAATACCAGTGTACTGGTCAACTAAAAAACAATTACCAGGTTACAAAACAAAGTAACAAAGTCACTTTGGTTGTATCAGGTAAGTCATATTTTTCATCACTGCCATTGTATGTAACCTCATTAATAATTTTGTAATCGCTCTCATTTTGAGTGACCTGCTTGCACACGCCTGTCAGCAGGTGTGTGACTGGCACCTGAGCATGGTAAATGATATATAACCCTAACCCTCTACGTACTGCCTTCATCCAAGGCACTTTACAGAGATTGTGCATTACATTCACACACACATTCATACACCGATGGTGGAGGAAACCATGCAAGGCATAGACATAGAAAGGTAGACACCTCCTTCGGCTAGGGGGCGTATGCATTGAGCAACTAAGGGAATCTTCATCGCTTCCGTGTTCATTGCTTCATACGGAAGTCGGTAAGCCAATCAGAGGCAGGTAGGGGCTGGTCTTTACGTAATGTAGCCTGTAAGAACAGCTGAGCAGCGCAACATCGGAACTGGCTCTGTTGAATTGAATTGTAGTCCTTGGATAAGTCCCGGAAAAGACACGCTGTGATTGGCCAGTAGTCACTTTGACTGACAGCGTTCCCTTCGTTTTTCCAGGAAGTCCGGACAAGAACTTTTGCACATCACTCCAATTAACTGCAGAGGCGAACGAGGTATCTAGCTCTTTATATCTGTGATGCAAGGCACCAACCTGCTCACCAGGAGCAACTAGGGGTTCAGAGTCTGACTCAAGGGCTCTTCGACACTATAACTCGGCAGAGCCCAGGATTGAACTGGGAACCTTTCAGGAACCCTCTGTTTTCGTATGACGGTTTCTCTACCCCTGAGCCACTGCCGCCCATGCAGCAAAGGTCCTGCATCTTTGTTTGTGTGTGCTCCAAGCAGCAACACTACACCCATGGAAATATGCTACATTTGTAATTTCAGGATAAGGACTGCACAATAGTCAAATGGAAGCTGGTGTTCCATTTCACAGAGTGACAGCATTTCCAAACTTAGAACCAAGTTCTGTGAGACTGGTGAAGTCAAAGACAGACCGCCAAGTGGCCGTCACAGGAAGACCGATTTCTCACCCTTGCTCCACTGAGAAACCATAGGCTTTCTTCCAGAGATTTACAACTCCCTGTCAAAGTTGCAGGACCCATGCTCAGGTGCCACGGCCAGATGCTCAAAACGAGACTGATTACCAACAGAAGCATATTGGGGGATTTTAGCACATCTTTCTTTCATTTAATTTGACATTGCCCAGTTATTGTCACAGTATACTACACAGTGTATACTGCCCTACAAAAACAGAGTGCAATAACTACAAACAAAAACTTTACTGAAAAGTTGGTTTTAAAGTGTTCCAACTGGTCAACCAAATGAGATATCAACATATAAATGATATTACACTGATTGTATTTCTGTTCTTGAGGTAATTGTGTATCCTCCAATATTGCAAAGGCTAATTTGACCTTTGGGATACACAAATAATTTGTTGTGTCAAAAAAATTAGTTACTGCACTTTAGCTTTAGCTGTAGGGCAGTATCGTTTTCAGTTACTGTATTCCACATATTTTCTCCAGGAATCGGATGTTCTTGTTTAAAGTTATTCTTCCTAATCTGATCAACAGGTAAGAAACCAAAGCCCACACTGAAAGCTGACCCCACAGACCTACCTGTAGGGGGCAGTGTTACACTGAGCTGCTCTGTGGAGGGCTCATCTGGATGGAAGTGGGAATACAACAAGTACCAAGGTAACACACCCTCACCGATCATGAAAGATGGTGTTCGACACCATGATGGATCAGTAAGTGTGTCAAAAGGAGGAGTCTACAGGTGCATAGGACATAGAGGCCAACCGGCTTACTACACTGAACACAGTGATACAGTCAGAATAGTCACAGTTGGTGAGTACTTTGTAAAATAAATGAGATGCTAACTTGCGTTTTTGTGCACTCGTAGCCATATGGCCTACTTGTGTGCCAGCAGATTGTGCAAGTATGGTGATCAGTGCTGTATGTATTGTACGTTTGTGGCACAGCGGTCTTTGCATGGGTATGTGACAACACTTGTTTGGTGGTGACATCACCGTGAACGCTGCTCCCTCATTGGCTAAAGGCCCTGCCTCTGTACTGTCGGTCACTCTCACATACAGTACATACACAGCACATAGTGAATTATTTTTCCCCATATCCATATCTGGAGTTTGTGATGTCAAATGTAGAGCTATTGGCCAACTCCATATAATGGAGATCTAAGTGATGATCCAGTCGTCCACGCATGCATGCATTTTCCTAAGAGATACACGTTATATATAGTTTAATTTATATAGATTTATTCGTGAATCCATTTACTCCATTGACTTTAATTACAATTTTAACTTTTCCCAAATATGGGGATGACTGACATCATAGATGTCTGACATCATAGACCACATGAGACTGTGCAGTATGTCCATATGGGCTTTCCAAGATATGGGCTTAATGTTGATGCCATCAGGGATCTTCATAGTATATGGGCATTAATTTATTAGTGAATGCATTTTCCCCATTGACTTGAATGGGGAAAATTCAAATGGTAAGAAGAAAATAATTGACAAAATCCACGTCACGGCAACCACACATACAATTTCCAATTGCATCTTTCTAGTTTAGTATTCACTCTCGTTTTGAGCGACCTGCCAGCACACGCCTGTCAGCAGGTTTGTGACTGGCATCCTGCACCTTGTTTGTGTATGCTCCAAGCAGCAACACTGCTTCCATGGAAAGATGACACGTTTGTCCTTTCAAGATAAGGACCTTACAATAGTCAAGTGGAAGCTGGTGTTCCGTTTAAGACAATAAGACCGGTTTCTCGCTCTTGCTTCTCTGAGGAACCATAGGCTTTGTTCCAAAGAATTAGAGGCAAGACATACTGTAGGCTACGCAACGGTACCACACCAGGCTTTCTGGGAGCGGCGTCGCTTTGAGCCCCAGCCCTTTGTTTCCCCAATCCCTATTAAAATGCTCGAGTAGCCTAGTGTAGTCTTGCCAGTCGCTATGAGTTGGACTAAAAGATGCACATACCAAACAAATTTTTCGAAAGCAAAACTACGCTGCATCAAGGTGTTTATTAGGTAGGCCCTAAAAGTAGGTCCTTGGGTGCAGGGGAATATTTTGGGTTAAAACTAAATCCGGTTTGATAGTTCCGGCCAAAGTGTAGTCCGTCTAGGACTACACCATGACGTAAAGTGGTTTCCGCTCCCGACTGGATCAAACCCCGAAAAGTGAAGTGATCCCAGACTACGGAGAGAGAGTCAAAGTTGCAGGACCCATGCTCGGGTAGGCTACCAGGCAGTCACACACCTCTCAGCACCATGTGTACTGGCAGGACGCTCAAAACTAGACTGATTACCACCAGAAGAATATTGGGGGATTTTAGCACATTTTGGGGGGTTAGCTGTGCTGCTCATTCCACGATTGCACTATCCTTACAGTTATACCTCTCTGTGAATGGGACTAATAAACGCTAACAACAATATAAAATACAATACCAATTGGTAAGGGGAGAAATAATTGACCGAATGTATTATGTTTCTATGCTTTTCATTTGTTAGATAGGCATGGTGTACTACTCTCCAGGAAGTGGATGTTCTGTTTAAAGTTGTTCTTTATAATCTGAACTACAGATAGGCCTAATAAACCAAAGGCCACACTGAAAGCTGACCCAAAAGACCTACCTGGAAGGGGCAGTGTTACACTGAGCTGCTCTGTGGAGGAGGGCTCATCTGGATGGACGTGGCACTACTACCGGTACCAATCAGTGATCGAACACTCTGATGGACCAATCAGTGTGTCAGAAGGAGGAGTCTACAGGTGCTTTGGACAGAGAGGGCAACCGTTTTACTACACTGAATACAGTAATGCAGTCACATTGTCAAAAGTCACAACTGGTGAGTACTTTGCAAAATAAATGTTGGTTGGATGGGTGTGTGTGTGTGTGTGTGTGTGTGGGGGGGGGGGGGGGTAACCTACACTAGGGACATCAGATTAAATTTTTCGCAGGCCTATTGTGATCATCCAGTCCATGTGTCTCTCACATATTAATTTGAGAGGTGCTGAATTGACACACACTGGAGGTAATGTGGATCACAACTAGAAAGGCATGGCCGAGATGTTTTCGCCCCTGTCCGTCCGTCCGCGTGTCCATGTCCGTCCTTCCGTCTGTGGACAGCTAATCTCTGGCGTCGTTGCTATGATGGCAGTGAAAGCGAACACGCACACTCCCTGGGTGCCAGAGCAGAACCTTTGCCCCTAATTTTTCACAAGGGCCTGTTAGAGCGCCACCAGGAGGCAGATTTGTGCAAAACACATTTTTGGACAGTACTCCTACAGATATTGTCCAAAAATCACTCAAATTGGTACACAGTATCTCTATAGTCATTAAACTAAACAGGTTTTTCATATTTTTTCATATTCCTTCGTGATTGCATGGCTTAGAATGGCTTCCAAAGTTTGTAGCAGTGCTCCGTTTTGAACAAAATGCCTCAAATCATGAACACAGGGTGCAATTTCTTTGAAATTTTGCACGCACATTCCCACTAGGTCAAGGAACATAAGCCAGCCTTTTCACATTGGCCTGTTTAAGCGCCGACTCAAATCTTGACCTGACCTGGCGGAGACCTGTGCTCGGAAGAGCACTGCTTCTAGTTTTATTTTATTCTATCTGAATCATCTTTTTGGCTTTTAGGCCATAGCTTAAATGTTATAGCCTAATTACTAATATATTTATTTCAAATGCTATTTGCATTGCCTTCATACTGTGCCATAGTGCCTCAACCTCCAGTGACAAGACCTACTCAACCTTCAGTGACAAGATCTACTCAACCTCCAGTGACAAGACCTCCTCAACCTCCAGTGACAAGACCTACTCAACCTTCGGTGTCTGGACCTGGGGAACAGATTCCTCCACATGTAGTGGGGCTGATCGTGGGACTTCTGGTTGTGATTCTACTGATCATCCTTCTGCTCCTGCTGCGTCGATACAGAAGATCCAAAGGTGAAAACCACACAAAATAGTGATATTACAAATGTTGTGACACTGAAGAGCAAAGAACAGGTTGTAGCGTAAAACACTAACATTTTTTTTCTTTTTTTTAATTACAGATCCATGTTGTGTCAGGTAGGTACAGCTCTCTGTTTCTAGAACTGTCCCAAATGCAGAATCTCATTAGTCAACTGGAAGTGTCAATTCTCTACAGAACAGGTGATGGGTCAAAGTAGTGGTAGGGGCACTGCCAACTGGAGAGGTCACACCAATCTTGATTCTGACTATGCAGCCAGATTCTGCAAATGCTTTTCAATGGAAACAGAGTTGTTTGTTGGAGGATTTCCGGGGGGAAAAAAGGCTCTGTTCCCATTGAAAAGTATTTGCAGAATCTGCCCTTATTTTCAGAATTAATGTTCAGTGTGACTACTGCACCCTCATTCATAAATGTTTCCTAAACCAGCCTAAGCATTATTTCTATGCTACTTCTTACATTCTAGACCGGTGGGTTTGTGTGTTAAAACAATACCAGTGTTGCATCACACTGACTGCTGATAGATCACTTGCTTAATATCTGTTCTAGCTTATGATCAGGAAATTAGCCTAGGTGGGCGTCACTAACGTCTATGGAAAAGGTGACTTATTGACTAACAAAATTAAAAACAACATTGGTCAACTAACCAACTATATCGTCTCATCTTAAATCATGACCACGTAGACCCTGTTTGCTATTAAATATTTATCTTGAAATAGATCTGTCAAGTCCCAGGGAACCAATCAGGACTCTGTATCAGACCAGAGGACCAACCGCAGAGGAAGTCCAGAAGATGGACTCTCCCCACTTCAGCATGGTAAGCTTTTAATCCAATCATAATCAATCACATAACTGCTGATCAATAACCTGACAGACATGTCTACTATGAGAATGGGACTTCAATCAAGCAATCAAACAAACAATCAATCAAACAAACAAACAATTTTTTTGAGCAGATGAGCCTGCAGCTGAGTCTGGTGATGTGACATATTCACAGATTGAAATAAAAAACATGGTGAAGAAAAAGAAGGGTGAGTAAACCAAAAACATGGTAGAGTTAAATTATGATGTTACTTAACATAACATTGCTGTCGGGCAGAAACAGTGTACCTTTTTCATAAATTAGAGCGTCACACAAACACAGTGAAATTAACAGATCTACAAGCTCACAACACTTGTAGTGAGCTTGTAGATCTGATATTTTCACCATTTTAAGATCTTTAAAAAATGTTAAAAAAGGAACGGTTTTGGACAAACAGGCTTTCCACCAGACAGCAACGATATACATGCTATCCTCACCATGTAAATTAATGTGTTTATCTAGTGAGCTAACCATAAATAAAGGTGTTAACAGTGCACAATCATTAGTACAGGTAACTACAGTAGCTTAAACAGTGTTCCTAACAGAGAGTTTCCTTCACAGAGAAGCCTGCTGAATCTGATCCACTTGAGAGCTCTTTGTATTCTGAAGTGAAGCCTGGATCCTCCACAGGTAGGATACATTGTTCCTTTAAAATAAATATAGAATAAATATAATGCAAATATAAAATGATATCACAACCACAGATCTCAGGCAATGTGTATAGGAATGGAAGTTGAGCCACTTCTGAAATGCATGACAATGCACTTCTGACATGCAATGTGTTGTGTTGTGTTGTGTTGTGTTGTGTTGTGTTGTGTTGTGTTGTGTTGTGTAAGGAGCAGGAGACCCAGATGTGACTTACGCCCAGGTTAACCACCAATACAAAGCCAAAGCCAAGAAAAAGAAAGGTAGATGGAATGCATATTATACCTACACTCATACAGTGTCAATACACAATGATAGGATAGGATTTATCAATAATGCATCTGTTCCAGTGAAATATAATGGGAAAACACAGCTAGTTCTGAAAAGACAGACATGTAACACTACAGCCTTGTGTGTTTGAAGGCTGAATCTGAGTAATCAGACAGAGAATAGGCCTGTCACAATTATTACACAATCAAGTGTAAAATATTCAATATTGTGTATTTTAGCCACAATACAAGACTAAGGCATTATTGATTATTCGTACATTATTGCCAAAAAGTCCAAAAAGCCACACAATTAAATAGTTCATCACAATTATGATAATGAGAATTAACATACTGTCAAATGCATGATGTATGCTAATATTTTCTGTGAACTATTTTCCATTCTCTGAATCAGCAGCTCCAGAGACAACTGAAGACTCCATCTACTCTCAGGTCAAACCAGGATCAGCTGTCGGCTCGGTAAGATTCTATAATAGGACATCAAGACATCTATACTGTAGGTGCTGTTAATTAAGCAGTGAAGGAGTTTTGAGGATAAAGATGCTGTTACTTTGTTGTTAAAACACTTGTGGTGGTTATTATGAAGCATTATCGTATCTTCGCACTGTTGTTGTTGTTGTTGTACCAGCAGAAAAAGTCCCAGAAACACTGCACATCATACTGCATGTGCTTCCCCTTTATGGGCTGTGACTTACTTTAGTAGCCTATTACTGTACCAGACTGCAATATCTTGAGGTTGTTTTTTCTCGTTCCTCTTTACATTGTATGTTGTTGTTTTCGTTCCAGGATGGTGACTGAAGATGTCATTAAAACATGGTGAAGAGAAGACAACATGGAGGAAGTCAAATCTCCTCCTCCCACCACAACACACTGCACTGGGACGCATTGTGAGCTTGTAGATCTTCTATTTTCACAGATGGTTGTCGCAAAGCTTGTGGCAAAGCTGTCCTGCTTGATGTAAACCCTAGAAATATAAATACCAATATACAATGTAATGGCTGGCTTGACAGTGTATAGGTTGATACTGTAAAAAGACCAAACTCACTGTAAGCAGTGGTGGAAAAGGTATTCACATTTTTTATACTTACTCTGTTACAAGAAAAGGTAAGGTAATTAAACATGTATTTGAGTAAAAGTAGAAAAGTACTGTATTGGTATCAAAATGTACTTAAAGTACCAAAAAGAAAAAAAAAGTACAGATTAGGCATAATGTCCCATTTCATGTTGTCAAATGTATAAAAAATATTTTTCTTTCTCACAATGCATTGCATGGCGACACATTGTTAGCTTGTAGATCCGCTATTTTCAAATGCCCAAAATGTATATAGTGTGCGCAGTGGTTAATGTATGTTTTGAAATAATGATCAAACTAAGGCTTTCAAATATAGTGAAGTAAAGGTGTAATATTTGCCTCTGAGATGTAGTGGAGTAGAAGTAAAAGTAGCCTATTGAAAATTGGAAATACCCCAGTAGAGTAAAGAATACTGTACAGTAATTGAGTAAATGCACTTGGCAGTGTATGTACAGTAGATACTGTAAATTAATGTAACAGGTTTGCTCCATAATAGATACAGGAGTGCTTTAGCATACATTATCTGGTTATTATTTCTTTATGTCTATATATACTATAGTATGACTTTACTTGTTTTATGATTTTCTTGGGATTTGTTGGACAACATCTTGGATTTCCTGATGACATATGCCTTTTATAATGTTCTTGTTTTTTGTATGACTTATATTAACATAATAGTGTTGTGTGGCATTTTGGGGAATATTGTATAGTTTGTTGCTGGATACTGATATGATATTTGTTACTAACTTACTTTTTTTTTTACAACAGTACATATATGATTTATTTTATGACAGTAATATTGTATTACTTACTTTTATTACTTATTTTTTAGTACATGATTTTATTGGGTTTATTTAGATAAAAAGAGATCGGGGTTCAGCAGCCAAATATTACATACAATTTGGGGGGGTTCTTGACATGAAAGAGTTTGAGCACCACTGATATAGAATCATAGGTTTTTCAGAAGACTGTGAGGATTAAGAAGACATTTGTAGAATCGCCCCAGGTCTTAATGGGTTAACATGTATAGGTACAGTAGGTGAAATAATAATAATAGACACACCAGGTATAAGGGATAGAGTAGTGATAGGCAGGCCTTTGGTTTTGAACAGTTAGTCAGTAGGACTGTCTTTTATTATAGCTGTGGGGTTTTGTCTCACCTCTTTTTCTTTGCAACACCAACATTAGCTTTGTGTCCGCTTACCTTGTAAATATTGTAAATATTCTTGCAAAATACAGAAATGTTTTGTTTCTCAATCCTTGGTTTGGTCTCCTTGATTTACATACCATTTTGCTCATTACCATTGTCATTTTCCTTAACTAATTTAAGTCATGTATTATTTTATGTAAGTAATGCCTTATCATTGTGCGTGCGTGCACATCACACACTCTTTTGGGGATTCACTGACTATACTGTACAGACTGCTGTATGACTTTTTTCTTACATAAGATTCACATACATGGAGATTTTCAGACCAGGAAGCGGCATGAAAATCTCCACTTCACAAACAAATGTAACATACCCATACATTGAGACTATAAACTGACATTAAGTCATTGTCAATTTATAGTATGATGACAACAATGTAATTTGTGTGAATTAATCTCAGACCCAACGTCCCTCCAGGCTATGGGAATAGGTGTCTGCGAGGCCATGGAAATAACTTACTGTACTTACTATACGACACAAATTCATACACAAATTCATGTGTAGTCCCTGTAGTTTGTACAGCCAAGACCCGGCACACAACAGCCTTGCCAATCTGGCTCAGCCCTATTGGCACGACAGGTTGTGCTTTGGTCTGGCGAGTGGGAGCGAATCACTACACATGCATGCAGAGAAACCCATGCCTGCATTAACAGACATACATACGTAAGTAAAATAGTATCAATGCTTCGCTGTGTCTGTGATGGAGGCTTTTGTGTGACTGTGGTTTGACACACAGGCTGTTTCCTTTGTGGTCAGGCTCTGAATGTCAGCCTAGTCTTCAGTGTTTCATGTTGGTTATTATATTGTCTGTTTTCACCCATAATGATGTTTAACCCATTAAAACCAGGAGATATACTGTACCGTGTTTTAGCACATTGGTTGGCTATTCAACAATAGCAGATATACAAGCTCATCACTTCATGCAACGCTATATGGGCTTGAAGATCTGTTATTTTTGAAGTGTTTATTTGTTACAGATAAATTATCTCTCGTGGTAAACATGTTTTATAGCTCTAGTGTTTTTATTCACTAAAGTATGAGCATTTCACTACAAATTCAAAAGACTGAAACATTATGTATGTGGGCGTCTGTGACTCAAGAATATGTGGATTTTCGTGCAACTTGTCAAGAATACAATAGGTTTGATGTATTGGATTCCTTGTGGAAAGTGGCGTTATACTTTATCATCCGGGATATGTCACACTGTGCTGTCAAATTAATTAATAAAGTTCAAACAATGTCAGTCTATGAACAAACATAACTGATGAATAATCAGTAGTCAGAATCAATGTCAAAATGATGCAATTTGTCATATCTTGAATTTTCTTTTCTGTATATGACCATGGAGTTGGCCTGTGTCATGAAGATACAATTTGTAAGCAGTACAAGACATGTTTTTCTTCTTCTTCACCAGTGGTTCCCAAACAGGGGGCCCCCAAATTATTTGGGGGAGGCCCCCAGGTGATTAGCTTAATATGCAACGTTGTTTTTCCACTCAAAATCATACCGCTCACTCAGGTGACCCAGCCAGGGTTGATCAGGTCCCGAGTAGGTAGCTACCCACGATCAGTCCCATTAGGGAAAGACAGGACCATTCACTCCACTGCTCCAGAACTACTCTGCCGAGAATGTGAGAGGAAATCTGGCGCGTGGAAGGACCAGGCTCTGTGGATTGACTCCTGTCCAGGCCCCTCCTACGTCTCACCAGGGCCAGGACCTGTGCGTTGCACCAGAGATTTCACTCAGGAATGGTGGATTCTTGAACCAAATTGGTACTGCAGGCTCCACCTAGGCAACGGTTAGGTGGTTGAATGGCCCTCCTAAAGGCCTAACCGTGGGTTTGTTGAGCTTCTTCCTCACGGAAAACACAGGCTGGGGCGCTAACCCAAACTGCTGCCGGGTGCCGTCTACATTCCGGCTGTCACCCGTCTCTCCGGTCGACAATTAAATTACTATGAGACCTTTTTCATACCAACTTGTCAAATATTATGTAAGAAAGAGGGATTGTTTGGTTATGCCTGTATGATGTCATAACCAAACAATCCCAGAGTTTACAATGGAAACCCTACAGTACATTGTGAAAATAGCCGATCTACATGCTCACAACGCCTCGCAGTGTGAGGGATTGTGAGCTTGTAGTTCGGCTATTTTCACAATGTTTATCTGTGGAACCGAGTCAAACTAAATGTACTGTCTGGCTACAAGTCCAAGTGGTTGTCAGGGTGGGGGTCCCCAGTTCAGATATGACTCTTTTTGGGGGTCGTGGCCTGAAAGGGTTGGGAGCCCTTGTTCTAAGTTATGCATAATAAGACTAAATCTATAGAACTGCTATGAAGGAGTTCTCATCTTTATTTCGGCCTCTCTTCCAAACAACAGGAAGGAAGAGCAGATCTGAAGCTGAAAGATGCTGAGCTCATGGTGTGAAATGTACCATGTTTTACACCCTTTAACCCCACCCCACGCAGGTGCACGCACGCACGCACGCACGCACGCACGCACGCACGCACGCACGCACGCACGCACGCAAACACACACACACACACACACACACACACACACACACACACACACACACACACACACACACACACACACACACACACACACACACACACACACACTCAGACTCAGTTTACATTATTTGACCACAGTAAGTCTAGGCCATCTGTTCAAGGTTACGCTCTCTGACCCACACACGGCCAAAGCTTGTGACTCATTGTGAGCTTGTAGATCGGCTATTTTCAAATGGCTGAAATGTATATAAGGTTGAAGTGGTTAATGTATGTTTTGTAATAATAATCAACCGATAAAGTTTGGATAGGGCAGCGATTGCTGACTGAGATGCTTGTCATTAAACTCGTGGACTTCACTGAAAACTTGCCTGGATCCTCAACTTCATTCAGCAAAGCTGGTGGGGACAACTCACAGAGGATACTTAAAAGGTCCCTGTGATCAGAAGGTTCTTCAGAGTTCATCACAGGAGAGGATGTGTCTCATCTCACCCTGTGTGCTCTGTGAGTATATATCACTATTATTACATGAACTATAGTGTTTGAAACATTTCGATGAAGGAATAATGGCTACTAACTTTGAATCAGCTATAACGCTTTGAATGGAGGAGCACATGTACAGTCTCTAGTGTGACAATAAGTCCTCTTTTGCGTGTCTGTCCCCTATGGTCTGTTGGGGGGATTTTCTAAATTCCTTTAACTCATACTCTGCGGTCCCCGTCGAAACCGTTGATTTCCCGCTGTACCACGCTGCGATGCCCGTCGTTCCCGGAAATTTAATTAGCTTTAATCATTATGAAACAATTAAAAGTATGATCGCTGTATATGGCCGTTTCGGAGTCTTAGGCCCGCCCCCTAACTGTATCCTGCCGTATTTCCGGTTCTGACCGGATCTAGGTTTCCGTATCCTGTCCAAGGCCCAATCTTAGCTTCCGTCCCATCTGTTTACATTGTAAACAGAGGAAGGAGCAGTGTTTTCTTATGTAACACCAGCGGCTACAGCAGGGGTAACAGCCTGGCAACGGATTTGTCTATTCCAATGATTTTTTTTTATTCGAAAGCTGTCATCTTGTCTACTGGTCTACTACATGAGTCGCGCACAGATCATGCACTATGCGTGCACGTGCCCACGTTAAAAGGTAAGGACAATTTGGCAGCTGCTTACTACAGCTATGTTTTAAAATGGCAAAATTGTTAAATGTCCAGTGTTTTCAGGGTATTACAGACCATTAAAGCATACGCACAACAATGCATGTTCAATGGTTCAAACACAAACACACTCTGAGAGGTGGATTTCCATGGCAAACCTCGGAACGTGTATAATTTATAATAATCTACTCTGCGCTCCACGCTGAGCGCTCCCTCACTCTGGTTCAAACTAAGCACAACTCTGCACTGCACTGCTGCAAACGCATGCCGTTTCACAGATGAAATAACTATAGCTAAAATATAAAATGGATCGAATAAAACAGCAGAATGAACGCATTTCTTTTCACATTTAGTTGACTAAACTCTATATTTAGTCAAAACTAGACAAAAACTAATATAGTGCAGATTATGACTAAAACTAAATCTTGTTCATTTTATTCAGTATTATCACTTAGCCTACTGATGATAAACTATTTTGTTTTTATGAGTTTAATTATTTCTGTAGTGTTGTAGGGCAGTCAGTGGTTGTGGTCTGTTGGTGTGTTAATTAGGGATAACTAAAATGAAGATATTTATGCTGATCTTGATGTTGTCTCTTCGAATATGTTATTCAGTGCTCTTCGAATATGTTTTCAGTACCTTCCTCTCCTTTGGACACAGTCAAGGTGAACTTTTTTTTCATCTTTTTCTAAACTCTTTATTCACTCATTCAAGATCATATCCTCTCTCAATTATTACATGCAGTATATCTGTGTCATTTTACTATTATGCATCTACTCAACTTGTTTATTACTCTGGTTTAGTGACAGATGAGGCTGTTTGTAGTGTTTGGTTTTAATCTACTTGTGTGTTTTATGTTTGTGTAGAGACAACACAAGCTGTTCTGAGTCTGGAGCCCAACTGGTCCCCGTTGTTTATTGGAGAGTCTGTTACATTCATATGTGACATGAGAGAGGGAGAGATGACTGACTGGTGGTACAGGCTTGACAAAGATGGTCCTCCATTTCTCCCATACTCTGTTCTGAATACATTTCTATTGAAACAACTAGTGCCAGGCCACAGTGGTGAATACCAGTGTACTGGTTCTCAAAGAAAAAATCACCAGCTTATAAAACAAAGTAATAAAGTCACTTTGATTGTATCAGGTAATGTATCATTCTGAACTTTCAGCAGTCCGTAAACCAGAAATACTTTGTTTTGTTTTTAGTTTTTAGTCAAATTATTAATTGTATTGTGTAGCCGATGTAATAAGTGCTATAACGTCTTGCTGCTTGGTCATTATGTGTTAATATGGACACTTCAGGCTGATAAACACATAATGACCGCGCAGCCGTTATCGCATACTTACTTTCAGTTCAATTAGTTAATCAATGTGTAGCTATATTCATCACTGAGTATATGACAGAGCCATGTTATATTGTGTAGTTATCAGCTACTGTAGTCCATACAGTTTCTCCAGGAACTGACTGTTGTAGTTTTATTCTTCCTAATCTGATCAACAGGTAAGAAACCAAAGCCCACACTGAAAGCTGACCAAAGAGTCCTACCTGTAGGGGGCAGTGTTACACTGAGCTGCTCTGTTGAGGGCTCATCTGGATGGACGTGGGGATACTACTGGTACAAACAACATGGCCCACCCTCACTGATCCAACACTCTGATGGACCAATCAGTGTGTCAGAAGGAGGAGTCTACATGTGCCATGGATGGAGAGGGCAACCGGCTTACTACAGTGAATTCAGTGATGCAGTCACAATAGTCACAAATGGTGAGTAGGCACTTAAATGTGTTTTTGCAAGTATTTAATATGGATACTGTAGCCTATAGCCATGCAAATTTGGATTTGTTAATGTAAAAAAAATGTGGTGTTCTAATTCTGATCTATTTATTTCAAATGCATTCATTGTCCTGATACTGCATGCATCATATTGCTTCAGTGACTAGATCTATCATCTATTCAACCTCCAGTGTCTGCTAAGAGATTAAGTTATGTTTTCATTGCTGTCTGTGTCATAGTGCCTCAACCTTCAGTGACAAGACCTACCCAGCCTTCAGTGACAAGACCTACTCAACCTTTGGTCAATGGAACTGGGGAAAGGATGGATTTTCTACTTATGTTAGTGGTACCTCTGTTTTTTTGCTACTGATCATCCTGGCCCTTGTTATTGTGAGGGGGTGGAAGACAGCGTTATTCTTTTTTTTCGTTAAAATGTATTTCTTTGGAAACTCTTGTGTTTTATTATTATTTCTGTTAAGTGAATGCTATTTTATATGTTTCCCTTATTATACATTTACTTATTTGCTTGTGGTTAATAACGTTATTTCTCCCTACATGAAACTCCCCTTCTGATATATGTGTGTGTGAAGAGCCTGATAGGTTAACCAGCGGCCGCTACTCGGCCAATGAGAAGAGACTGACGTCATGCCCGGCCAATGAGAGGCTAGTGTCGGGCAGGGGGCGGCCTTTATAAGTGGGACTCTGTCACTCTGTTACTGAACGTGAAAGGAGGAGGACGTGTGTGTGAGGCAGGTGAACAGGCAGAGGTGACCAGTGTTATGAGGGACTGAGGACAGACACAGGAGGGCATGAGCAGTGAGCCCTACCTAGAACTATTGATGATGAACTTGAGTGAGCTCCACAGTGCAACGCAGTGAGTCAGACAACACGGTGGCCCAGCAAAACCGGTGAAGTTTCCGCGGACCATCTATCCTGACCAGGCGAGCCGAGACGAGCCGCTCTATCCGAGCTGACTAGAGGGGTCGCAGTGGTGACAGTGGTGTCGTGCGCAATACCCGCACAGGCAGCCATTGGCTGCCTCCGTGTGAGTAGAGAATCTGTGCACCATTTGTCTCTTCAAGCCACTGACCTGAGTTATGCCAATAAGTTAAAGTATACAAGGATACTGGCCTATTTTCCTTGTTCGCAGATACGAAGGCCTGAGATGTAGATGTTACTGAAGAGTTGCTGTGTCCCTCTACACGTCTTCTACTCACCCTGCTTATTATTATAATTATTATTATTATTATACCTGCCTGCGCCTATTAGTATCATATATATAACACACGTCCTATTTGAGCTAATGATTTGCAATATTCATATTATTATATATACGCCTTAAATTGCTAAGTGGCGAATATTGCACCCGCACTTTAATTGTGCGGTGGGAATTGATAAAGGGAGGAAATTACCCGGGTTGTGATCTTATTGTTGGTTGTTTTTAGGTTTTTTAGTTAGAAGCGCTATTTAGGAGTGTTAGGGTTTTATTTGTGTTTTGAATGGTTTTATGGCGTATAGAAGCCCCTGTATTTTAGATAATAAAGAACTTGTTATACCTTTGGAAATACTGTGTCCGGCTCCTTCTCTCCTGGGTTTATATTGCTCTGAACACCTGAAAAACGTACCTGTGTGTCTTAAAAGGGTTATTATTATATATCTCCTTTTCCTCTTTTATAGAGGTGGCGTTGTCGGAAGTCTTATAATTATATATGGAAATGCTAATGATAATACTGAAATAATACACTTGAATCAAAAGGTGTGTACTATAATTATTTATTTGCAAATCCAAGAAAGTAAGGTGTTGACAAAGAGTACCAGTTTATTCTGGCTGTTCATGTGAGTCTGGCCACTCTTACATTATAGCACTCAAAGGTAAGGACAACACTAAGGACCTGGCAACATTCAAGAGAATTGCCTTGTCCAAACTTGAATGCATCTTATGTTGAAAGAATTGCTATCGAAAATAGCCGACCTCCAAGCTCACAAGTCGTCGCAAGTGACGCGTTGTCAGCTTGGAAGGTCTGCTATTTTCGATATTTTCACCAAAAGGTGAAGTAATTTAGTAATTTCAGCCCCTGCCTCTCAAACATTCAAAGCATGTGATCTAGGTGATGATCCAGTCGTCTCCATGTATGGATATCAAGGGTTTGCTGAGGTCAGTGCTGTGATCTTCATATGGAGATCCAGTTGATGATAGTCAGCAGTCTTGACAGTCAACAATGTGATTTCAGCAGGGCATCCAGCCAATAGACAGTGCTGTTAGTTAAACAGTGAAGGAGTATAAGAATAAAGACAGAGTTGCCTTGTTGTTTAAAAGCACCTTTGTGGTGGTTATTATGAAGCAGTATCATATCATAACACTGTTGTAAACATAAAATGAATCAATATCATTTTCAATATATATACAAAAGATCAACCCAGCAGAAAAGGGAAACGGTCACAAAAACACTGCACATCATACTGTATGTGCTTCCCCTTTATGGGCTGTGACTTCCACTTCAGTAGCCTATTACTGTACCAGACTGCAAGATCTTATCATCTCTCTGTGCATCTGGGTTTGAGGTTGTTTTTTCTCGTTCCTCTTTATATTGGATGCTGTTGTTTTCGTTCCAGGATGGTGACTGAAGATGTCATTAAAACATGGTGGTAAAGAGAAGACAACATGGAGGAAGTCAAATCTACTCCTCCCACCACAAAACACTGCACTGGGATGCGGCCCTGACTGTGTGGATTCCCAGGCACGGCCCTGCACAGCAAAACACGGCCCTGACTATGTGTGGCCCCAGGCAACGTAGACCCGGCCCTGTGTCACCTGCAAACACAGCCCTGACTGTGTGGTGCCCCAGGCATAGCCCTACACAGAAAAACACAGACCTGACTGTCCCAGACACGGCCCAGCACAGCAAAACATGGCCCTGACTCTGTGGGGCTAGTCCTGACTGTGTTGGGCCCCAGGAAACCTAGACCCAGCCCTGCACAGCGAAACACAGCCCTGACTTTGGGGTGCTCCAGGCAACATAGGCCCGGCCCTGCGCCGCCTGCAGCCTATGCCTGGCCCTGCAGGACCAAACACGGCCCTGACTGGGCTGGGCTCCAGGCAACCTAGGCTGGCCCTGCACAGCAAAACTAGGCCCTGATGGTGTGGTGCCCCAGGCACGGAACTGTTGCCCGGGGCTCCACACAGTCAGGGCCATGTTTTGCTGTGCAGGGCTGGGCCTCGGTAACAGGGGCCCCACACAGGCAGGGCCGTGTTTTGATGTGCAGGTCCGGGTCTAGGTTACCTGGGGTTCCCACAGTCAGGGCCGTGTTTTTAGGCCGGTCCTGCACAGCAAAAAACGACCTTGACTGTGTGGGGCCCCAGGCAACCTTGGCACGGCCCTGCACAGCAAAACTAGGCCCTGACTGTGTGGGGCCCCATGCACGGCCCTGCACAGCTAAACACGGACCTGACTTTGTGATACCCCAGGCAACTTAGGCATGGCCCTGCACAGCAAAACACAGCCCTGATTGTGTGGGACCCAAGGCAACCTAGGCTGCACAGCAAAACACGGCCCTGACTTTGGTGTGCCCCTGGCAACCGAGGCCCGGCCCTGCACAGCAAAACACGGCCCTGACTGTATGGGGCCCCAGGAAACGTAAGCTCGGCCAGACAAGAAAAGACAAGCAACCAGCACCCCCAAGTTCAACCCCTTTGTTGGAGATTCACTGACTATAGCCTACTGTACATACTATGCTGTATGACTTCTTCCGTATAAAAAATGTTCCGCTGTGATGGAGGCTGTTTGTGTGACTGTG